>NC_092701.1:27724268-27731768 GCF_964275005.1 Diadema setosum | reverse complement strand
ATGCTATATGGTGCAGTGGTTAAGGTGTACAAGTTGTTGATGATAAGATGGGTCCTCTTAATTGCAGAGCAATGAATCCTGCATGTAGCATGCGCCTATACTAATTGTGTGCAGCGTAATCAAGAGTTGTCGAATTTATAGAAACGACTTCTACCTGTATGTGTTACAAGAAATTGTCCTTTTTTCTCTCTCTCTCTTTTACGGGCAGTTCAGATCCATGCCAAATTATGTCGTACGTATCAAAGCTTGAATTAATATATATATATATATATATATATATATATATATATATATATATATATAAAGAAAAATAATTTTGTGTTTTTATTTCATTTTTTCATAATACGACAGTGTATAATTATGGTAACTGCCAATGGGCAATACCAACAAATACAAAAAACAGAGAAATGTACAAAGTTAAAGAGAACTTAATTCTTTTTTTTTTTAATAAAAAGGCTTGATTCTCCAATGTTTCCATGGCAATGAGCGAGTTTTACTTCGAGAAGAATGTACGCATGCCGATTTTCACAATAGAAGTATTGCTATCTTCTGAAGATCTTAAGTTACTCAAAAGATATGTGAGCAACGACACGGTTGTCATATTATCTTTTTTCACTGACTTCCATCTTTTAGCGGAGTCGATGGAATTCTAATGGGAGTCGCTCACAGTTGGTAAGGCTAATGTGAAAAAAAAAATGAAAGTCAGTTCACTATGGCTTATCATGTAAGAAGTTCATTTTATCTTTTTATTTTCTTTTTTTTTCGCTAGTTACACGGACTTTTCTGTAAAGCAGGCGTAAAGTATTCAAATTGAATCCTAATTTATACCAGGATTTTACGTAGAGTTTATGCATTCCTCACATTGCTAGTACTCCTTTATTATGAAATGCTTCAAATCACCTGTGCGTAAAGTGCACTTTCTACTTTCTCAAAGCAAGGACGATAAAAACTATTCAAAATGGAACTGGGGTTAAAAACCCAATAAAGAATTCAAACTTCGTTACGATGTTATGATTTCTGAAGCATGTTAGCAGCAGGATGCAACTTATAGATGCTTCAACGTAATGGAGATATTCATATTCTTTTAATGATAACCAGTGTTAATCATCGATCATTATACATTTTCCTGTATCATCCAGCCAAGTCATTTTTTCTTTATTTTATTGTAATGGCCGATGATGTATACCGACGAAGATGTGATAAATATCATATAACAGCTCATAGAAAACAAATAAAAAGAAAATAGAAAGAGTATAATGAATAGCCGGTGAGAAATAGCTTGATGAATTCGAGCCATATCACCTCTTGCCGCCCTGTTTCCCGCCAAATGCGCGAAATGGGAAACCGAACGACGGGTTATGTATGCGTCGCGCGCTGTGTATCGCCCGTTTTCACACGCTCAATGAAGTATATAGCAAGATTTAAGCTGGATCGTCCTAGTTCTAATTCGTCTCCAGACATTTCAAAATGCAATGGAATCGTCCGATACCATTTTTTTTTCAGGCGAGCACGTCCTCACTACAACAAAAACTGCTCTTGTCCATTCTGTAACTCGTAACTAAGACAATACAAGAGGGACAAAGCGGTAAAAAAAGGGGGTGGGTATCATGTAGGGTGAAAAACAATTCACTCGCTTCTGCTTGACACATCAGGGCTAAATATTCCACCCCGCCCTTGTCGGTTTGAATTTTTCAGGGAGGCCACCTTCCGATGCGCTCAGGGTTATTAGCTTTCTCACCATTCCAGTCCAATTCCCTGATTCTATGGTCGAACTGTCCCCCTCACCTCTGGGTTGTATTTACAGTAATATGGAGGATTGGCAATTGTAGCTCCATGGTTTCACGCAGCAGGCCTTGGAGATAGAGGAAGAACAAAACGGTGACCTCATTAATCGACGGCCAATAAATTTGGGCCAGTCCTTTTTCGATGACAGCGCCGCGCCCCCCGAGGGAGAGATGGGTGTCTAATTTTATCGGGTTGGAGCTTGGTTTTCCGGGGGAAACTATCATACAGAGGGATGAATTAAACAGATATGCGAAGGTAGAATTCTAATAAACGTTGATGGGATCGGAGGAAAATGTGTGAGGTTTTTTTTTTCCGAAGCTCAAGGTCTACGATAGCTAAGTTAGATTGCCAAACTTCCGACAATAGGAGTTATCGCACGCTGTGTTCGTAGGTGATGTTATATGGCGCCCACTTCATAGGGATTATGCGGAAGTATCATCCTTTTTACTATACGTCTACTCTATAACTCTCTGTCCATCATATTCTACGTCGTTCTGTCAATAAGATATAGTCAATAACACTGATGGAATGCTTGATATGACGTCGGACTGGATATTACATTTACGTTTTTCATGACATCGTTATTTTGCCTTATAAACTTCGTCATATTTTGGCAATACAGTGTATTTCTAACCAATGCACGTCGCAGTGAATATAGAGTATTTGCAAAAGTCAACGGAAGGCTTACAACATGCCCTACTACTTTTGGCTCTAGTCAATTGCTAGTCAGCTTCCACAGCATTTGATTTGATCAATTCATGCTCGCTACCGTTCCCCCTGCCATTCATAGATTATCTATTAATGAGCGAGATGGATAATGAGAAATACATATGGCGGAGGGATAGGCCTTCTTGTCAAACCGACAGTCGTGAAGATTTCTGTCCCTGCGTTGTGTGGTTTTTCTTCTGCGTCTATCTTTTTTTTCTGTTTTGTTTCTTGTTAGGAAGAAGCGGGAGGTTCTAGGTGGCATTAGGCAGGCGATCGCAAGTAATGTCAGTCCGATCACGGATTCCGAGTGGCCTCTAGAGCTCGTAAACGATCCACTTTTCAATGAGAGCGTGGAGGTCTGTGGGGACAGGCCTCGTATATTAGAAACCGTGTTCCGCCTGACTGCGGGATAATTACATTGTTTTGCGCTATCCTCCTCGCAGCTTCGCCGCAGAGCAAGGGAGCAGCAACAGCATCCAGCAGCAGCGCGGCGGGTCGGTCGATTCGGCCTACCAGTGCGGGCGCGAAGAGCACGCCTGCGACCGCTCAAGCGATCGTGCGATGCGGCGGTGTTTGGCCGCGGTGCGCCTGGGCGCGGATCTGGGTATACCGCCCGCTGAATCTACAAACAATGGATTAATCATGATTTCACTTCAATACTTGGCACAGGGGATGGGGGAATGTTCGAAATCCTTAGAGCTACCTTCCCCCGCATGCCTCGACTACTGGCGAATAATTCAATCATCGACGCCACGCGTTTCCCCTTCCCGTACAACAGGGCATTATAGTCACATTAAGCGGCGATAAATATTTATTAGCAATAATGAACTCGATAAACTCTCGCTGGCATGTCATTGATCTTGCCTGGCCATTATGCTCAATTAACGCACACAGCTATTTACATCGTCCTAGCATATACCATTTATGTCCGGACCTCTACGATTAATGTACGACTCGTAAAATGGCTGATAAAGCCTTCCGGAGGTGGAAGTTAAGAAGACAGCACAGAGACGTGCATAGAATTTGCACGGTCAAAATTGTAATATCTTTGGACAATCTTATTGAAAGGAATAATGAGTTTCAAAAGCTTAAGCCCAAATATTCATATCCGTTCTCTGTAATTGTTATACTCTTTAATCTTGGGACCTGCAATTTTACACGCTAACTTTTATCGAGACCCCATCACATTTCTGTTGCATATTGGAGACGTCTTCGTACAATAATATCACCAGTCATATTTTGTGTTCAGTACGTTCTGTATTTTGTAATGTGCAATCCAAACACGTGGTTGAATATAGGTCCTATATTTGTATTCTTATTTGTTGTACAATGTCAAAATAATTTGTAATTCCTTTGAGAAATATGAAACTATGAAAACAAATTGAAAGGAGTTGAACTAAAATGACTATTTTGGGTGTACAATGCTGTACTCTGGAAAGCATTTCGATTCCCATGATGAAGGAATTCGACCCTGAACTTCTCTCATGAACATTTCAAAACTGTACCACACACACACACAAAAAAGAGACCACTGTCATTCTACGAATGTGAACAGGAATATGTCATTCCATGCATGCTCTCTTTCTAATGTTATTATGTAGATGAATAAATCTATAAATACACGTACATATCTGTACACAAATCATTACATGTGTACAAATATTAACATTACAACTACAGTATTTTCATCACATTTAATAATTGTCATTAAAATATATGTATTCATATTTATGTATAATATAAATACGTTGATGTATGGTGAATTACATCGCTTAAGTTGCAATACACACTAACATTTTCCCAATTCTTCGTCGTGCAGCGCCATTGTGTAATTGAGAGTCTCGCATATTTTCAAACATATTATTATCCACTGCGGCTGCGGATGATAAACATTGTGAATCTAAATCCCCCGCCCTACCCCCCCCCCCCAAAAAAAAAAAAAAAAAAAAAAAACCACAACGAAATCAGCGTCTGTCTATGATCACCTTTATCACTTTTGCCTTATAGAGAAATACATTAGCAAGTAGATACGATAGATTTGATTGAAGTCAGGGTGAAACATGGCAATGAAATGATTTGAAGAAATTTTAAAGAACGAACGATGAGCAAAGAAGAAAAAAACAACAAAGAACAGATAAATACTTAGTGTTTTATAAGCCCAAAGTCTGCAATGAGGGAACACAATCATTGTAAATCAGCTTTTCGAATGTAACAAGAAGTGAGGAGGTATACTTCCTTCTCAAAAATGTGAAAATGAACTGTTCCAGTAGGGATGATTTTCGAAAATATTCTTGGACGCGTTGACCAACACCAACGGAACAAATTGCCGACATAATCTTTTTTAATCGACTTTCTCTTTATAAACGATTAATTCTTTTGCGATGATTTGCGAAATTTACGAAAGCCAATCTCGCTTCCCCATAGCTTAAGGGCCAGCCGAATTCTTTAGTTGTTGTTCTTATCATACACTTATGTGCATTATCTATCATAATACATTTTGGAACCCTCGCCGCCATGCCACGGTCATGAAGGAGGAATACTGCCCTCTCTCGTCGTAAACTTGACCGCGGGAGGTTTTGATAATTATTTTAATTTTCCAACCGCACTGTGACGTCATCTGGTGAAGGGCTCAGTTCATGATCATACCTATCCACGACGCTGATTACTAAAACACAGATTCAAGGACGTTGGTCTAGACTAGCTGGAAAGAACGAGGTGAGGAAGGCTGGTGATGACCAAGTTGTACAGCACGAGCGCTTATACTGTAATATGCGGCGCTAATATGCGAATTTGCTAATACTATGTTTCAATCACTCCACCTGCTTTGTTTTAACAGTACCAAGTCCCTTTATCATAATATTATCATAATTGTCTTTAGATTCGTCATCACTTTGTTCGTGTGCGTTAAGGTGCTGAATTCTAATAATGACGTAATACATCTATTCAGGCGTGCAATGTTTTTTCTCATGTGATTCGACAGAGTGACATTGATAAATCGCTTGAGAGCATGCATTGTGACCGAGGCTGTTAGAATGATGAGACTAATGGCACAATGTATTCTTCATTATTATCCTTAAAAGTGTGACATTTCCACATTCTTGAAATCGGTCACTTTGCATCAAAATGCCATGCTAAATTTGAAAACAAAGGCTGTGTGCAGGTATGAATTATTGTACCAGTTATTGAAGCCGCACGAAAAAGAAACAACAACTAAAAAATTGGAAAAGACACGGTGACAATATTGCTGCAAACTTGGTGAACAACCATTCTCCATCATTCTGTCTGTTCATATTCATCTGTCTTTCTGTCGAACTGTTCTTTCTATTCGTTCTCCCATTCAAAGGCATTCGTCAATTGCAGAAAAAGTCATACTAAGGTCGCGTGAACCTTGATGCTAGGCATACTTTCTGACTCCTGACGCTATAACAACCTCTGCCGGTCATAATAAGCAGCTCTATCGAAGACATCCTTCCGATTTCTTTTGATTGGGTCGTCTGGGGTCTCATGGTCCATGCATTATAGAACTTTTATAACCATCTCTCATCTGAGAAACTTCGCTCCCCGAAAGTCTCTGCTACGATGAGTAAACATATCTCTACCGTCATCATTCATACCAGCGATCATTCTCGGGACCGGCGACTGGTATCTTATTTTCCCGTGAGTCTGGCAAATCGGTAAACGTCGAAATTCCCCGCTGATGGCTGATGCCAGAAAATGAAGGCCCAATATAGTGTCATTCTACTACTGCTACTACTGCTTAAAGAAGAAAAAAAAATAACGGCGCTAATGATTTGGAAGTAAAATTCATACAACTTGGCAGCGATTGGAAAAATGCTGATGATAAATTCACTCGCTGGTATCGGCTCTTGTGTTTCGATGATTTATTTTCCATTTGATTTACAGACTCGGTGGTTGGTGAGGCTTCCTCCTACTATACTTGGGAGAGAAAAGCCTTTCGAGAGTAGTGAAGACACAGCGAGAAGAACCTGGATTTGTACTTTTACCCGCTGCACTGCTCGCGGCAGTGGGCTGCATCTGGCTATAGCAGCAGACACCGAAGATACCGAAAAATGATTACTATGGGACTGAAGTTACCGTCTATCATTAATCACCGCATGAAGACATCGCATATTTAAGCAGACTCTGCCAGACAGTGCGATGAACTGATACGTCGCTTACTTCAGAGCGATGTCTTTATTTCCTCCTTAGTTTTAACTCCAGCCTTTCCGTCATAATTAGTTCGGCGTAATTAAAAGCGTTTCTTTTGGTATTCCTGGCGTAGGCCTGGACAAATTGCCTTTTCAGGGATCAGAACGCATACAGGTTTTGCCATCATCAGTTCGTGACGATGGTGCGACTAACGCACAAGCCAAAGAGCCGCTTGATGTAAGAGGCGTGGAATGGTTGTAATGGCGGAGACAGGAGACAGAGCTCCGCTAACTTGTCCTCGCGATTCACCGGGCAGAGTACACATTCACGCGGTCATATACTCGGTCTGGTTGATATGATATCATCAAACGTAGAATAACATCCATATTTAATGTTAAAAGATCAAATGCAAGACTTCCTTGATTAATAGAACTCTTTATCTGATGGAAATTTAAGAATACGCGCCAAGATGTTTAAAAGAAAGTAATATCAAACGTATTTGAATCAATGATGAAACGAAACGTGAAAATGAAATTTCAATGGTTGTACGATATTGTGAACGTTCAATGAAAACCAAAATATCACCGCGAGTACATGTTATTAATTCAGCTTGAATCGTAGTAGCTGCATGTTTTAAGGATTTGCTTCTAGTGTTAATATCATTACATACATAAGAAAAATAAAACCTATAAATCATTCACATGCTGTAGATATGAGGAAGTTCCGAGGTTCATTACGTGGATCCAAATTTATATTGCCTATATAGAACAGTTTTGTATTGTTATCAGGCTAATCAGTTTGTTATTTTTCATGTTGTAGTATTATGATTAATACGTCTAAACCAGTAAGTAAAAAAAA
>NC_092701.1:27606768-27719268 GCF_964275005.1 Diadema setosum | reverse complement strand
TTCGGTATTTTTTTGTCTTTGCTTTGTTTATTTTTGTTTTGAACAACTTATCCATCACTAAGGACTTATCTTTATTGGCATATGATTACACTAGTCCCACCCACTATCATCCAAGTTGCCTTCACCTCGTCACCTTTGGAATATTACGCTTGCTTGAACTTGAGGGTGACGACAAGAACTCTAGCTGAGCAACGATAGCGTCCCTGCGAAAACATTTGGCTGTACGATAAATTTGAATCACGGGGGACACTTTGTCCGTTGTCACAGTAACTCGGGCAATATCGTCTGCCGATCATTGTGCATGTAGAGCGCGGTAAGTCAGAATTGCAGGTAGTTAGCCAAGACCTCGGCTGAGGCGATATATCGCATCGCTCCGATCGATCGATGATTTATCATCTACCTAAGATAAGCCAAACCACCAGTGCGTCACTGCGTACCCCCAATTCAAGCAAGGACAGAGATATCGGCACTATTCCGGTGCCGTTATTTTTTTAAAGAGCACTCTAGGAAAAAAAAAATGTATATCTCATGCGTAGCTCCAGTAGACGCACAACGTCTTGTAACTCAAGTTTTCTGTCGTACCAATACTCTACACACCCGTTACTATGTAGAATAAATAATACTTACACATGCAACATAATAGCATGATTGATATATAATTTTCTTTTTATTACATACTAATTATATACTGATTGTAACGTAGTAGTACATGTAATCATAGCTGTCCATGATAATGGTAATCATCCCAGGAATAGAAGAATAATAAAGATTGAATAATATATCTTGTATATTTGTTGTTGTTTCTTCAGAAAGCTACCCAGAATAAAAAAAAAACATCAAAAAAAACCCGCGTGAAGTATTCTACTGTGATATCATTGTATCAAATCCTAGATGAGCGCGTTCTATAAAGTCGAAACGGCCACAGTTTTATTGCATTCGTCTATGAGCTGTGCTAACAAATGGATATCCTCATCCTCAACGTATCCAAATCAAATGGATATCCTCATGGTCACTCTAGTCTGATTTAAGTGCATTCTGTGATTTTATCGATTCTATATACACCGGATTCTCACATTTTTGTTATTTCTATTTGATCTGAATTCAAAGTATGACAAGATAGAGTTTGACATTTTTGATGGTTTTGTGCAAACATGGATATCAATTTTAAACATGCACACACTAGCGCACAATCTTGTCTAATACGCATATACACCCACACAAATACTAACAAGCACACACTCTCAAACACTCAGAATCTTGCCCAAAGTTCAAACACACATGCGCGCGCGTACATACACACACACACACACACACACAGAGTACACACACACGCACACACACATACATTTGTGCTCAGGATCACCATTGGTTGGAAGAGGCAAAAAAGAAAAAAGAAAAGAGAGGAAAAAAAGAGGAAATGTCTAAATCGCGTGCCGATCTGAGCCACTGGTTACATCATTGTGCCCATAAACCGAGTGCGCGTTGGCGTCTTGCTCCGCCGAGCATGACGCACCGTAGACCCTTCGCCGTGATTAAAGCGCGGTGAGAGTGGTAGCGACAGCGGGGAAAATTGGTAGGCCTCGCTTCGAGATGCTACAGTGTTTTCGCGGTTGAGAAGCGGCTGGGCTGGGGGGGGGGGGGGGAGAGGAGGAGGGGTGTCCGGGGGTAAAAGGGCTCTTCAGACCAGAGGATCCACGTCAAGACGCGATCAAAGGACAGTCAAGGAGGCAGAACAGGAGAAGGAAAGATGCATCTTGTACTTGATGACAAAGTATTCACAAGCTTCAGACATGGATGAAGAGGTAAACAGGTGTTCGTTGTTCCAATTGAGGATGTCACAAATTTATTATCTTCAACATTTCATAACATGTTTTCAACATATTATATTCATTCGACTATCAGCAGAATTTTGCCAGGCTTTGGCATTTTGCGTGTTGTGTGTCTCCCGGATGAAAAGGATAAAGCTTTGTATGTTCTGTAGAAATTCCGAATCAACAAAATGAACAGATCATCTTAACAAAATTATTTTTGTAATATCATGGACCTGCTTAGATACTTGTAGGTATAAGCATTTATGCTTCATTCATATACACGCATGTAGGCTTACATTTGTACACACAGATATGCAGACACACACACACACACACACACACATACACTGCCACACATACACGTAAGCCTATATATGAATGCAAGTGTGATGTTATGAAAAATGGAAACATCTTTAATAGATCGAATTAGGCCTTATTCACGTCTTGATGATAGAACAGCCCTTTCAATTCTCACGTCAATGTTCTTTCCTTTCTCTCCCCACTCCCACCCCCAACTTAGAGTAGCCCCTTCGTTGTCTCTTCCACCAGTACCCCAACCCCTCAACCTGCAATCCTGCATCCCAAATCCCCTTCTACCAGGACGTAGTAATTCCATCATCCGTCCTTCTGTCGAGTGTAAAAACGGAAGGCCCATGTGCCCATATACAAGAGAGAAGGGCACGGGCGAGAAACGGACAAACTGGAACATGATGGCGTGGACGAAACTCGCCTCGTTTCTTCCAGCCGTAAAATGACTTCGTCTGTTGCTGAGTTCCTAGTCTTCGATCCTTCCTCAACCCAGCCGGTCCCCTCCAGACCAGAGTCATAATTTCTGAGACAAAGCAAGATCACAATTAATTGTCTCACTAAATTTAGGACAACCAACAGATGTGCGAACATATTTTGAATATTCAAAAGGACTGGTCAAGAAATGTTTTCCGAAAAAAAATTAAATCATAAAATGTCATATCTTCCTTATTTCTCATCCCATTTTTGTCATGTTTGTATCGTTTATTAGTGAATAATTTTCTCTTTCTTTTGAAGTTTATTTACTTTTGGGATGGATTTCCTCTTTAATTCGTGATATTTCGCTTATTGTTCTTGTGATCTCTCGTCTTCAGTCCACTGCGATCAGGCGCTGGATTTGTTCCACTAATCTTTGAAACAGTTTCTTCTATAACTAAGCCGTCCTGATGGGAAATTTGTCTGCTCTGTTCACTAAACGTGACGTCATAATTCTAATCTTCATGGCAGGGTAGCCTTTAAGAATAAACTCGTTTTGATGATGTCCATCGGTCATTTTAGAGGTGGTTTGCGGGGAAGAGAGAGAGAGAGAGAGATAACTTTGATGTATTCTCCCGATGGTGGAAACAAATGAGTAACGTTAAGTGTTCCGCCATAATTTTGTTAATTAGTTTGTTTGGTCAGTGGGTTTTTTTTTTTCGAAAGCGGACAAAATACGAGCGGTCAGTGTAACATGTAATTCGAGTGGTGACTGTAAAGGGTCATCTGTGGTGATAGAGGAGGTGATATCTTACACATGACCGTCACCGTTATTTTACGCCCTGTGCTCAACGTTTAACCGACCAAGTCCGCTGCAGAAATAACACCTTGACATCATCAAGTTGGCAACTTTGAATTTTGCATAGAAGTAACACTTTTATTGTAGAAAGGCTAGATAGAACTACTTATGCTCATGTAATCTGCACAAAATCAAAATGAAATATGCACACAAAAAAATGCCGATTTGAGAGACAAAATGGGTACGTATTTGATTATAAAATAAAAAATAAAATAAAAAAAATTTGCAACCAAAACAAAATATGATTATACCAGTATGTACAGAAAAAGGGATAGAATGGAAGAGATTCTCTTTTTTTTTTTTACTCTTCAATATGAAACGTTCAGTATTAATAGAAAAGTTATTGATAGTGACAGATTTTGAAAGTTGAAGGGTTACGGCAGAGCCAAGGTAGCAACATGCGAAAACTTTGCCTACCACGGCATATGGACATTATTACACTCTCCTTCCGTCAGTCATTAAAAATTTTTTTAATTTCATTACATGACATAATCATCCGTGCAAAGAAATATTAATTCCCTGTATGATATGTTGAAATCATTTTTTTTCATGCAGTCTTTCACACGTTTAATCTACACATTTGTCATCGTTCTGCACATGACCCGTAGAAAGAATGGCGCCAAATTTTAACGCACCTCTAGAATTTAAAAAAAAAAATGATTAAGAATGAAAATGCACAAATTAACTCATATAATAGAACTGGATTCTAATATAAAGACATAAAAATATGAACGGAAAGATCAACACCGAGAAGAAAGATGTATGTATGTCCTCTATTTACACTTTAAAACAAGTACTTTCTATGATTTGTTTTTATATTACCTGCAACATGTTTACCAGTCATACATTACTGTAAATAGATCAATATGGATATATATATATATATGACATTTTCATATTGTTTTTCGAGTGATACAGGTTTTAAAAGCTCCGCTTTTCAGTAGATAATTCTTTTCCATGGCTTTACTTATTTTTTTTTTGTCACCATTGCAGAGTATGCCTTGTTTCTATTAATTCGTATACGTATTTTGTTTTAAACTTTATGATTGGTATTTCTTAGAAATTGCTGACAACATGCTTTATTAAATGTTTACCTTTGTATGGGTGTTACCTTATTGCTGGATGGTAATAAAGGATAATTGAATTGAATTGAATTCAAAGATCTTTGCAATATTAGATCAAATTGAAATTTTCCGATGTATCAATGGTATCAAACATTTATAAAGTGAATGTGTGGCAGAAAAGGAGATATTTATTATAAAGGTTTTTTAAACCGTCTTTGAAGGAGTGGAAGAGATAGCGAAAGGAAATGATACAGCGTGAACAATGTATGCTTTGTACATACTGACAGACACGCACATGTTTCGTGTTATCATTAAAAAGAATATAAGAGCGAAAAAGGCTGAAGCATTTGTTCAATCGGCATCTAGTGGGCTGGGGGTTTAATTGGCAGATGTTATATATTCAACTTTTGCGTTTTTAAGGTAACAAACAATAGTATGCAATAACCCTGTATGCGACGATCAGGAATAATTCTTCTTAAAAAAAAGATTTAAAAAAAGGTCGCTTTGACATCCATCGGTGGTGTGACATTCACAAAAACTTATATTTCTCACCAAGCCTTCCGAGACTTGGATGGTGACTACTCTTAATGACTGGTAGCATAACTCGTTGTTTTACCGGGTGCAATTAGCCGAGGCGGATTTAGTGAACTATAGCTGACACCAAACTAAGCACGCGGGGCAGCACAAACGAGTGA
Source organism: Diadema setosum (assembly GCF_964275005.1). Lineage (NCBI taxonomy): Eukaryota > Metazoa > Echinodermata > Echinoidea > Diadematoida > Diadematidae > Diadema > Diadema setosum. The sequence continues at coordinate 27,714,116 of NC_092701.1, read as the reverse complement.
ACCGTGCAACGTTATCACGCACCCAGGAAACTTAAGATGGCATCCAGAGGGACCTCTCTGACCAGTGCTCAGTCATTCTTGAAACGGAACTAATTTCGTTTAAGAGACAGACGAAAACATTTGCCCATGAATTCGCTAACATAGCAATCATACTAAAGTCACGAGTGTAATCCTAGCCTGGGACAGGTTTGTTAGAGATTAGAAGGGAAAAAAAGCAAAACAACACAAGATCTTAAATTTATCTTCACATAGGCAGATTTCCAATTCTCTTCTCTGAAGAGGTAACTCAACACCAGTCGGTTCACGTCGTCTGGTTTCAGTCATTGATTGGACCAACCGTATGTCATTTTGGTCACTCAATATCCTGATTGCTCATGTCGTGTTCGCAAAAGCAAAGTGTGTGATAATCTATTATGGTGTTATCATTATGATAGATCTCGGAAAGTTGTCTTATCAACTCTGGAGATTGATGGCTCAAACATGCTCTGCCTTTTCCTCAAGTTTCTTTGTTTGTGCTGACTTGTTCAGGTTCAGTTCAGCTCAGTTTCACTTTCACTTTGTTGCCACGGAGGCTATCCAAGATCATCTCGACCATGGAATATCCAATGGTGTCAATAGCTTCATCTACTAATTTCCGGAGGGGTGCATCTGAATGACGGAGTCACTCACCTGACCAAGGGTGTAACCTTATCAGATTTCGACAATTAACCACAGGTGGCTTTATCATTATTGTTATAATAATGATAATAATAATAATAATAATAATGATAATAATAATAATAATAATAATAATAATAATAATAATAATAATAATAATAATAATAACAATAACAATAACAACAACAATAATAATAATAATAATAATAATAATAATAATAATAATAACAATAGTTGTTATAATTATAATTATTACTATCATCATCATTATCAGCATTAACATTGTCATTATTATCATCATCATCGTCGTCACCATCATCACATTATCAAAGCACTTTCATTTCCTCTGAAAATAAATTTGAAACAGGCAATGTGAGGAATAACATTTCTTTTTTTAATTCTTAAAACTGCCTGATGCCAAAGTCATTGTTCATAGTATTGCATTTTTCTTAGGGGAGACTGTTTTATTCTACAAATTCTGAACCTGTCAGAACATTGAACGAAGCTTATAGCGTACGAATTTCTTAATCACATCCGATGTTGCTGGCGCGGTGCCACCTTGTAAAATGTCTTTTTGAAACTGCAACGTTGAAGAGAAAAACTTTTCAAAATAGTAATAAATCGTTTTTCTAATATCAGCTGACGTTTAATACACATGTTTAACATCTCTCTGAAACCCATGTCAGGAGTAGCAGGAGAAAGGAGGGTGGGGGAGATAGTGGAAGCAGCATCACAAAGTGTTGGCGAAACCCGCATGGTATCATTTAATTAGAGAAACGGATGTCCTTATTAGAATTTCATGTTACGGTATCCGGCAGATTGGCGGGTTAGAAATCTGCCGTGGACCAATACGACGCAAATTCTGTCAAAGTGAACATCTCCGGCAGTTATTGATGTTGTTGGCATTTTATATTTTTTCACTTCCCTCCTTTTGGTTCTTTTATAGAGGATCGTTGATTAAAAAGTCTGTTCATCGTCTTCACTACATGGTTGAACTCTCTCGCGATGACATATCCTAAAATGTCTGCACGTGTTTGCACTTTTGAAAATGAGTTTTTGATCCTTTTGGCAGTCTAGATTGGGGTTGTCACATTGCTACGTGAATCGATGCAGCATGATCAGCTATGCATCCTCGTGGTGTTTCGTATCTGAGGCGTAGAGTATGCTAAAACAATCAAATCGTTTCTTCTCGCTTCCGATTCAGGTTCAAAAATTGTACTAAAACAAACAAGAAACGGCCTTGAAAAATACATTCCCCAGTGTTTATAGGCCACTCTTTAGCAGAAATAGAATAATTATACATATCAATATAATGGTATGAATATTTATGTTTTTTAAAAATCGTATAAAAATGAATACCAAAAATTGTCGTCTTCATGACGACTTTATTCGCACAGCAGCAAACACACACACAAACACACACACACACACACACACACACACACAGAAAGAGCAAACTGAAGGCATGAAAAAATTTGATTGAAACCAACAAAAGAGCAAACGTTCAGGGTAACGATTGAAAAAGAGAGTGAATTACTAATACATTTTGATTAAAAAAATGAAAGCGCCCTCAAACATTAGGTAAACACTATTTGACGTCATCTACGAATTGATATGTCATCAATTGCTGTAAGGTTGAGATTGTACGTCTTTACAACGATCCATCTACAAACGATGTATGGGGCGAATTGGTTTATTCAAGAGTAAAAAAAAGCACGTTCACGGTGGAGGGACAATTTCGTGTGGAACATTTGGTCGATATCAGTTCTTCCCTTCGCTTAGTCTCCCTCTCCCCACATCCTTTCATTCCCAGTTATCAGTTATTCCAAAACATAACACTAATCAAAGAATGGTGCCGTGTGCCGTAAAAGTTGAAAAGCTTTCTACAAAAGAATCAATCATGGTCGTTAGCAAGACCGTTATCGCTATCACGAACAACAGCCACGAAATATTCAACCCCAAAAGTCACCATCAGGGAGCCAAAACTCTTTACCAGAGACATGGCAGAAACAACATTAAAAACCCCACTCTGCTTAAATAGTGCACGTCGAATCCATGCCTCAAAGGTAGGTCGAGCATGCGTGGAATAATAATCGCTGGAAAGCAGCACATGCGCCCGCGCGAGCGTACACACACACACACACACACACACACACACACATACACACACACACACAACGCACACACAAACGGGGTCTTGACACAACATCGCCACCACAGGAACTAATAGAAAACAACGGAATTTTAAAAGAGGAACAAATGACAGGAAAATGGATCGAAACTTTGGTCAGATGTTCGCTTCCTTCAGCTCTCGAACAAGACAGCCCGCTAGCCACGCGCCGCGCATTATCCGTCTTTGGCGCTGCGCACTCAGCCGAACGGTAACTCGACTCCGGGCGGACAGGCCAGGCTACAGCTCCACAGCAGATGTGGCGTTCATTTTCGGTCATCTCATAGCGCGGTTTTTGTTTTGTTTTGGGTGTGTGTGTTTTTTTTTTCTCATTTCTCCTTCGTCTTCCATTTCCTAGGTGTTTGTGTTTGTGGGTGTTATGCGCATGTTTTGTTTGCTTTCGTGTCTCTTTCTTCTTCTTCGTATGTCTCCCTTTAATTCTTAGAATTGCATAGATACACACAATATATATATATATATATATATATATATATATATATATATATATATATATATATATATATATATATACATATATATATATATATATATATAGAGAGAGAGAGAGAGAGAGAGAGAGAAACACATAAATTTTGATATAGATATATAATGTACACACGTATATATATATACATAGTAATGCCAAAAAAAAATGTACATTTGTATATATATAGTGACAGAAAAGTGTGGAGTGCAGATACTAAAATCCAACAGTTACACTAACACTGTGGTGGCATAAATGACAAGGTCAGCAATGTACAAACCTCTGCTCAGTGAGCTATCCCCATTAATATCATATCATTTGCCGATGTACTTTACTGTTGGGCTCTTGATCGACAGATGATTTCAAATATTTGGGTTTATTATCATCAAGAATTAGACCACACTGCATGCAATAACGACCTACAGAAGTGGTCCGTACATACTAGTAAATTTCCTTTTCTTTCTTTTACTACTTTTGTCCTTCCCACCTTAATTTTTCAGCATCTAGATATGTCCTTGGTACATATTTTTTGCGTCCCATTGCAAACCATTTTCACTTTGTTGTTCGTTCCCTGGAACCCGCATTTTTACAATATCTGTTTTGCGATTCCATTATATTTCGCATCTTGTTCAAAATAATCTATTATGTAGAGTTCGTATATGCAGACACACTTTGAAGTTTTAATCCACTATACATTTTTTTTTTCGTTTTTGTTTAGATATATGTATCATATTTCCTCAATGTCAAGTGAAATATAAAAATAAATGTGCTGGAACTGTTCACTGATTCTCAACAGTAAGACCGGTGCAGTTTTAGTAATCAAAACAATAATGAATGTGCAAGGTAGAAATCCTGCTCTGAGACGTTTAGAATAATGATGAGCTATAGTAGCTCCGTGGTCAAGGTCGCGGACCCTCAATCTCAGGGCCCTAGACTCGAATCTGCTATAGCCGGCAGGAGCGGGTAGCGCCTCTAGACAGGGCTTGTTATCATCACTGCATGGTCCTTTCCCATGGGGAAAACGAAGCCGTCGGTACTCTGGATGCTCGCCTTTAACGTCGTTTTACTGCTTCCTTCATCGTCAAGTAAGCTATAAGCTACCTTCAAAGAACAAGCTCAAACTAGAAGAAAAACAATGACAACAATCAATTTTTCGTTATATTGTAAAACATCCTTGATTTTCTGCATAGTGATTGATTCACTGCGGCATGATATGACAAATTAACTGGTAGGAATAAGCGGTATCAATACAAATGACGTTGATAAAGATCATTAGATTCACTTCTTATGCCACCCGAAAGATGCCCTATTATAAGCTTTCAAAAAGCATCTAAAAAGTCACTTGTTTCATTGCCAATCCCATTGTAAAGCGCATTTGAACATTGTATGTATGTGGAAAATGCCCAATATAAATGTATTATTATTATTATGATAACTGTAATTGTTATTATGACTATTATCATTATTGTTATAATTATTCTTATTATTATGATTATTATTCTTGTCTAGATATTTATTATTATCATTATTATTATTATCAATAATATCATTATTGTTATCATTATTTTATTGTTGATATTATTCATAAGCTCATCGACTGGCGCAGATGCGATTTTGAAGCTTTGAATTTGACAGGTGCTAGATTTGGATTCATTTTGTTATCTCCAGCACAAGCAAGAACAAAAAACAAAACAACCTACAACATGGACAGAATAAAGAGAAATAATGAGTGCACAAATTCTAAAAAAAAAAAAGAAGAAGATAATATCATAATGCTGGGGGAGCTTGGTAAAGACGGAAACGGGTGGACATGATTTTTACGGTTACCCTAAGATGCAAGTGTGCTACATTTTGTCGGCGTCTGGCTGGGTGTAGGTCTTCCAGCTAAACCATTTTGTTGATTATGATGGTCCAGGGCCCCATTTTATCAAAAGATGTAATCGATCATAAATTTCCTTGCCACACAGGCTGCTATGCACTTTAATATGATAGAAATCAAGTATATAATCAATTATAACTCTTCATTAAACAGCGCCCAGGAATGTCATGCTGTTGGAGGAATGCTATTTTTCTCAATAATCAATAAAATACAATATGGGGTTCAATTATTCTTAGGAATGTTCACATTAATGAAAATATTTTTAAAGATTCTCTTTTGACATTACCGTATGCCAGCCGCGTGCATGCCAAAATGACAGATTTTCACTGGGCATCGTTCTCTACGACTATAGCGAATGAAACAGGGGTGTATTTGTTATGTTTTTATCACCGTTAACGAGGCTCCAATGCACTCTCCATTCAAATCGAATGAACCCTAATTGATTTGTACATTATTATTTTGTCCTGGCTGATTGATTTGCGTAATAAACTGGCTTGTGAGCTTAGTGACCGCGCTTGTCGATCTGTTTAACTGCCAGTGATGGATCTTTGTGTAGAATATGGACACATACACACCCACACAAAAAAAGACCGGTTTGTTATTTTTCGTCGACTACCGAGCACTAAGTTGTTTTAACAGAACCGAGACCGGGCGATTATAGATAAACAACAGTTCCGACTCCACTCGATCCAAAAAATAAGGGGTTAAAGAAAATTGGGGAAAGAAGAAAGGGAAAAGAAGGGGGCTATTCCCATCATTCGTGCTTGTGTTGTGTCAACAAATGGCAACTGCATAAATAATGACATTAATACCCTCTTTCATCTCATTCAAATCGATTAATTAATTAATCACGCGCAAAGTTGGAAGTATACATGGTGCAGCATGCACCGCTATCCGAAGGCGCAAAAACGCCAACTCGCCAAATTGTCTACAGTGGGGGTGACGGAAGACCTCTCGCGACATTGTGAAATGAGGGTGAGGGCGGGCGGGAGAGAAAGGGGAGAGGGCAGAAGGGTGGGTCCCTTTCACGACACCCTTACACAAACAGTGCTGCGTCACGCGTATTGAGCTAAGAGAGATCCGCATCGTGTCTTGACTTTGTAATGTAATTCATTTCCATACACCCATTACATCGCCTGTGCACCCACTGTCGCATTGTTTGCCAAACGAGTCCTATTTGTTAAATGCGTGTACACTGGGACACGCGCCATCCCTCCCCCTCTTCTTGTTCTTCTATCCCTATATACTTCTAACCGTATAGGTGAGTCTCTTATTTACACATGGTCACTACTCTTCAGTCCCATTGTATTGCTTTTCAAAGAGGGTGTTTGGTCGCGTGGCTGTCATCTCAGTTCGCATGCCTCATAATGAGAGCGATTGTGTGAAATAAAGTGGCCTGTTTTTGCCCCCCTTCTTTTCTTCCAGCGGATGGGTAATTTGTTACGAATTACGTTGGATGGGACATGACAAGCTGCTCATCTCTTTGTATGTGGCGTCAGAAGGGAAGGAATCACAAAGAAGTGAGGAAAAGAAATGAATTTAGAGAAAAGAGACAGAACCGAAACGGCCGAGGTCAAGTAGGCTTCGATTAGAAAACTATCTGAATCTAATGACGATGGTCGCCGCACACAATCCAAATAAAGAGTCATTCAATAGTAATTGATAACCGGCGGGAAAAGATCGGTGTCTCCCATAGCATGATGAAGATATCTCTATACTGTCATACGACGTATTTTTTAAACAATGGAAAATAACAATCAACTTTTGAAGTCAGTAAGCTGTCAAAATAACGGACACAAATTTTCTTTTAAAGGGCAACTTGTTCAAAAGCTAAGGCTAGCACCAAAAATGTAAGTGTAAGAAAAGGGAGAAATATGATATATTGTATATTTTGTCACATCATATTAGATCATATTATATTATATTATATTATATTATATTATATTATATTATATTATATATTATTATTATTATTATTATCATTATTATTATTATTATTATCATTATTATTATTATTATTATTATTATTATTATTATTATTATTATTATTATTATTATTATTACTAGTATCATCATTTTATTCGGCTCTCAGTCACAAATATCATATTACATTTTTCGAAATCAAAACATACACTGGAGTGGTAAGGGTGCACCAGGTTGGGCAGCCCGGGTCTGGAAAGAGCCAACTGAATGACTTGGGCCCTCGGGCCATCCTCCCCAACCCACCTGGTGCACCCAAAACAGTCAGTTTACAGTATAAAAGATGCAAATTTTATTAAGAGGCCTACATAAAAAACAAACAAACAAACAAAAAACAAAACAAAACAACTGTTTCTTCATAAGTGTCAATTTAAGATATGTGTAACTACCAATCTTTCTTATTCCATTCAAATATCAGAGGTCATTTTCTACATAAAAAACTAGCAAAAAACACATTATCATCATATTATATTGTATTGTATTGTATTGTATTATATTATATTATATTATATTATATTATATTATATTATATTGTACTATATTGTATCATATTATATTATATTATATTATATTATATTATATTATATTATATTAAATTATAAGAATTCGTCAATAGTTGGCGTTGTTTACCGACCTCCAAATCAAAGTACTGATGAGTTTCGTTTTTATCTATCTCACATTTTAGACGTTGTACATAACGAAAAGAAAATAATATATTTGATGGGTGATTTTAACATAAATTTATTGAATGCCGGGAAAGTGCAAGATGTTAATGAATTTTTAGATATGTTGATGTTGTACTCCATGTTCCCTTCTGTGCAATGCCCCACGCGAATCACAAAACAAACTGCCACTCTTTTAGATAATGTACTTACAAATGATACATGTGTTATTCAGTCAGGAGCCCTTTTTACAGATATATCTGATCATTTACCGGTATTTTGTATTTCTGATAATAGCATTAAGTCCCAGAGCAAGACAAGTTATGAAAAGCGGGATATCAACGAGACCACTATCACTCTTTGTGTACGTATGATGGAGAATGTGGAATGGTCACCTGACGCAAATGATGTTAATAGTATGTATAGTGATTTTTTGATTAAGTTTTCAAATGTTTACAATTTTTGTTTTCCTAAAAAAGTGTGTTACAAAAAAGAATTTAAGAAAGGTAAACCATGGATAACATATGATATTCGTAAGTTGTGTAAAAGAAAGTGTCGTTTGTATAGATTATTTGTAAAGAATCCGAGTGAACATCATGAGACTGTGTATAAGAAATGTCGAAACAAAGTTACAAATATGATTAAACTTGCCAAAAAACAATATTATGTCGGACAGTTAAACAAATGTAATGGAAGTACGAAAAAAACTTGGAATATTATAAATAAAGCGATGGGCAAAGAAAATAACACATTCAAGTGTAATGGAATATTGAAGAATTGTGAGAAAGTATCTGATAAGAAAGAAATATGTGATGTTATGAATAAGTACTTCGTTGATATTGGATATGATTTGAATTCAAAGTTTGCACAAGATCTTACTGATAATTTTATGCAATATGTGAAAGTAAATGAACGCACTATTTATTTTAACCCTGTTACTGAGAAAGAAATCATAGATATAGTCTGTCATAAATAATTTCAAAATTAGATATAAACACTTTTTATTGGAAGATTACAAACATAGTTAATTCAAGGCGTATTTTTGTTGTTGCTGTTTTCTGTGTTGTTATCGTCCATACCTCCGTAGTTTTCTTTTGTAATGATTGCATTGGTTTGACTTGTTCTGTTTTGTCAACTTAACTGACATTTTTTTTTTCTTAAATATGTCAAAGGTATGTATGTTACAGTAAAATGGGTCAGCTACTCACAAGGGCTTTTCCTTTCTTGCTGCTTCCCCCACCAATGGCATTGTCTCTGTATGTAGTCATACCGCCACATTATTTTACTTTTATGTCGTATGTCCTATGAATTTTTCTCTTTTTGTATCTCATTTTGTATACTCATGTTTTATTGTATGTTCTGTATATTTTTAATGCTTGGTGCAAAATAAACTAAACTGAAACTGAAACTGAAATATTATATTATATTATATTATATTATATTATATTATATTATATTATATTATATTATATTATATTATATTATATTATATCATAGTATATTATATTAATTATATTATATCATATTATGTATCGGATTAGCGTAGGTAATTGCAGAAAAGCGTCTGTTCTTTTCCCTTTTGCTTTTCCCACCCATCTCCATCTACCTCCACTTTTGTACCCCCCCCCCCTCTCTCTCTCTAGTTCCCCTCTCCTCTTTCTGTCTCCCCCTCCCCCTTTCCATTTCTCTCTTCCATTCTCTCTGTGTCCCTTCATTCTATGATTGGCTATATATTCATCTGTCTATCTATCTATCTATCTATCTATCTATCTATCTATCTATCCATTCATCTTTCTATATCTTCTTCATCTCTCTCACTTTCTATGTCTCCCCCCCCCCCTTTCTCTCTCTCTCTCTCTCTCTCTCTCTCTCTCTCTCTCTCTGGGGAACCCGCTCTAATCTTTAACCAAAATATCCTGATAGCTTCCGGCCAGCGCAATATGCCTGTAATTCTGGATTGCGCATAATAGCGCACCAGCTGTTAATCATAGCATTGTACACTCGCATTGTCTTCTTCTGAGAGTGTGTGTTTTCAGTGTTTTATGTGGTTTGATTGTACCATTTCTATTACTGTGCAATATCAGTTAACGTATGTGTACACATATGTGTGCTTAAAAACAGGTGCACGCACACACACACACACATGCACATCTCAAATAGGTGTACATGATTGTGCACAATTATTGATCACGTCAAATGCTAAGACCGACGTAATGAGATATCAGATGAACCGATGCTAATGATGATAATTTCACTACTCCAACAACTGATTTGGCTTGTAATCATTTCAATACGTCCTTATCGGATTTTTTGTTGCTTTCTTTCCATTGTTCTTTTGTTTGCAGCGCTTTCATATGCTGATAAGTTTTTCTTTTTCGTATTTTCTTCCTTCTGTTTCTTAACACTGGACGATGAGAAACAAGTAAACAAGCGACGCCCCGCGAAATAAATTAATGTCCGTACTATTGAGAATCTGATCATCTGGAAATAACCCGCTTTGCCCAAAATTCTACTGGCGGGCATTCACTCTTTGATGGAACACGATAAATATTCACGATAAACGGCTTTCGTCTTAGCACACACTCAATCCTGCTCGGTTACTGGATTACTACATATACTCAGAAGTGTTTGTGCCGTTATTCCGACTCCGAGAACTCAGTCAATCAGTGGAAAAAGTTTCCACGAACACTCATAAATATGGTGAAAGAGAATGAACCGACAAAAGAATCATGAAGTATTATCAGTTAATACATTAATTTGTACGTTGTTGCTTTTTTGAATGTGGGTGTGTGTGTTGGTGTGTATGCGTGTGTGTTGGATCTATTTTACGTGACCATGACATTGAGAATTAAAGTAAATGCGTACAGTGTAAATGAGCCAGATACCACGGGAAGGGGTGGGGGGCTTTAGAAGTCCCCCTCCGAACGATCAGGCAATAAGGTGTGCCTCGCAAAAGGTTACAACCTTTGCTGCAGTCAGTTGACCAGAGAGCCAAACCAGGGACCTAACGACTGAAATTTCGTTGTCTCCATCAGTCAGTATTGCTCATTGTGACATCAATTTGGTCGCTTTTGACAGGTCAAGCATTTAGCGCAAAGGATGCAAAATGAATCAATGAACGGAGCAATGTTGTGTGTAATCATATCGTCCCCTCTAGTAAGAGGCAAAACACTCTGTCCCTCGGATGTGACACAAAATGGAGGCCCTGTGTGTGAGAGAGTCACAACTCATGCACGTAAAAGATCCCGCTTCATTCACTCATCGCAAAGAAGAGGGTGCAAAACCCGGTGAAGTGGTCCTTTCTCATATCCAACTGGACCTCATTGAAGACCATCTGGTGCAGCTGAATATGGGCTATCAAATCATCTTCTCAGATGGAAAAATGAAACAAACAACAAACAAACAAACAAACAAACTAATTATCTCTCTCTCTCCCTCTCTTCATTTCATCGTCTCATTTCTCGCTTTATTCTATGACAGTTTTCTAACTTCTTTTTGTAGGCAATGGTTGTAGATTGTAGGCTTATTTGAATTTAGTTACACATGTATTTATCCGTTGATTTTTTTTCAAGCGCTGCCATCAAGAATTAGCAACAGCTAAACGTGATAGTTTCCTTTACTTTCAACTGAATTCAGAAAGTATTATAGATTTTGTTTCTGTCTGTAAATGTTTTCTACAAGTATTTTCTATGTGTTTTTCTCAAATTTTGTAACAAATTTTATAAGTGACATGAAATCTAATCAAATGTCCACTGTTGAAAAAGTACATTGTATACTGCTGACGAAATTATAAAGTCGAGACACGTGGTCTATTACTGTCCACAACTCACGTGGTTCGACTTCTAAGGGAGTGTCGATTATTTGGCCTAACGGTTATGGGGGAGACATCGGTTCACTTCCCTTGGCATGGTTGTGAGCGAAACGTGATGGAGTGGGTGCATACACGCGTGGTTTCAGGCTACGCTTCACCGATTTCTTTCAACCGTCCACATACATGACTGAGCTGGAGAAGTTATACATGTTTCTTGATACTTTCGCTAGAATTTTCTGAATCGTATCTACACACACCTATATGTGTCTTTACAACTCGTCAGTGCAGTCGGGGAAACTGTCGAAAGCTTCCACCATTAATGACATCGATTATCAAAATAGTTGACGCTATAGTGTATTGAACAACATCACTTTGTTAAATGATGATGTGTTTATCAAAAGGCAAGATGAAAGGCAAAATGTTTATGAATCTGTGTGATTCCGTTCTCGTTGTATTCGACGAAGAAGTGAAAGAAGAGAAATATGATCATGATGATGAAACAGAAAAGGAAAAATGAATATTCATATAGATAGTACAAGTTAGTTGATCATTCATTCATCAATCTTACTCATTTTGTGTCAAACTATTCCGAGAAAACTATAACGCGTTGATAGACCTTTTTTTCAACTTTCAGTTATGCGGTTCATGGAAAGTTATAGAGAATAAGAAAAAGAGGAAGGAACCATGATACATAAGGCAGTTAGGGGAGTTTACACGCGCCTAAATTATACCATCGGCAAATCGCTGTGTTGCAACACAAACTGAAAAAAAAGAACACAACGGAAAACCATACCAATAACATTTCCTTTCGTTGCTATTTCCTATTCCCCTCTCTTTCTCTTCTCCATCATCCGTTTCTTTCCCATTTTTTCCCCTTTTCCTTTCTTTTTATTTATTGAAGCCACGCGTTTCATCTTTGGCGATGTCAATGATGAATGGCGTAGGCAATATGATGCAGCGATAGGATAGAAGCCATATTCCTGGCGAATTTTCCCCCCTTGTCTCGAAACTCTTTAATTCTGCCACACCGGTCAAATCTGGGGGGAATCCTAGCTCTTAAGACTCCGCGCTCCTCTCCCGTTATCGTCGAGCAGTGTAAGGTCTGTCGCATCATGCTCGAGGGGGTCGCTCCTCGTTAAAGGCTCTTTAGATATATCTTTTACCTCTCCCACTCCCATCCCTTCGGTTTTAAAGGACGCCACTTCAAACATCACCTAGGAAGAAAGATCGTGGGAACAACTGAAACTCAGAGAACCATATATATTTCTGGTATGTCCTCTTTAGATGTCGAATGCGAAAAAAAAAAAAACAGGATGGAAATAGTATCAGAGATCCAACCTCCAAATTCATTTGCCGAAATATAGGAGGCATTTAAAGAATTCAGAATCCGCCGGGTTTTTTTAAACTCAGCAATTCTTGCTAGGTTGACTGGTGAATAAAGATGATATGACATTGTCTGATGCCGACATTTTACAAGTGTTTTTGTTTGTGTGTGTATGGATTTAAAATGCAAATTCTTTTTGTTCACCCCAAGTACTATACCCCATGTGTTCTGTATATTGCAGAGTGATATTGAAATATAATTTCCATTTCAAGGGGTGCAAATTAAGATTGTCTTTATTGCTTCATGACTGGCGTGCAAATTCGTGCAAATTGTGCTTCAATTTCCAGATGCAGATGCCACTGATTCTGAAGCTGTCATGCAGATATAGTGATATTAATCATAAAGGACTTGGATACACATGAATCGACACCATGAGATCTGTAATTCATTTTATGTTTCAGACGCCACACAAGATGGTAAAGGGGCGCCCTTTAACGCCAGCTTTTACGGAAACAGCGTAAGAGCGAAAAACCGTTTCCCCTGGCAACGCGCAGACGGGCTGCGTAGATAAGCGGCCAGAAAATACGCACTCGTCGTCGAAACCACGCCTCAGAGAGCCTTTGGAGCATTGTCAACTTAAGATCTGTGATCGAACGCTTAATGCATATAGCCTTCTGCGAGATAACTATCAAACCACTCAATCTCCTAATTCTTCCTCTTCTAGGTTTTTTTTCCGTTGCTTGTGGACAAATTGTACTTCCCCACACTTTATTTTTCTCTTTTCTCCCTTTAGTTCCTTCTTCATCTTCTTCTCCGCATGCCTGCCTTTTTGACACTGTAATTAGAAGCATTAACTCGCGGAAATCATACCATGACTGCAAGAAACCGAGGGGAGATTGTGACGATTACAGCGACAATACTAGGCCACAAGGGGGCCTAAATGACATTAAAATTCTATCAGTTGAGTCTCTTTTCCCCGCCCTAAGCCGGAATGATGGGAGCGTGCGTAAGCACCGTGGGGGCATAGGGGTGATAAACTGCTTAGCGCGTTTGTCGCAGAGCGCCAAAATATTGGGGGATTCGACGTTTTGTGTCCATTAAGATTAATTCTGATGAAACTTTTCCCCCTTTTCTCTTCCGCCTTCGCCTTCATCTTGTCTGTCTTGTGTGTGTTTGTGTGTATGTGTGTGTGTCTAAGCCAGTGTATTTTGTCATCTGCGTTCATTGCCTCTGTATCATCATCACAAGATCACCTTCGTAAACAGTATTTCTTACTGTATTCTGATTTGTCATCAGACACATAAGACTGAGACGATGGTGTATTTTATGAAAGGCTGGCATGTTTACATTCTCTTGCAGTGAGTGAGATTATCCCCTTGTGTGCCACGTTAGTTTCCTGTCCATGGAATTGTGTGTGAAAATTGTTTATGTTTGACTTGTTGGCACAGAAAGTGTTGAGTAACAACATTGCGGCAGTATCGACAAATCAGTTTGAATAGCTTCTCTTGGGCTCCGTTTATATGCTACCCCCTTTCCTTCTCCCTCTCTTTGTCTCATACACACTACAAAACATATATATATATATATATATATATATATATGTGTGTGTGTGTGTGTGTGTGTGTGTGTGTGTGTGTTTGACAAATGTCCCACTAGAAGGTGTTGATTTATGTCTAGGATGTGTTCCCTGAACTCTGTTATAAAACATATTAACTACTTGTTTCTCTCGCAAAAAAAAGGGGGGCCCGGAAAAAAAAAAACAATAGGAAAGGAACCGTTTCGTTTTCCATCAGGTTTAGTGCGAGGATATACAAGACGCAATCGTAACATTGAATATACACCTCAAACGTTACCGACCTCGTACATCTGTAGCAGCATACCTTTGAATTAACTTCATCCTGCTTTAGTGTGAAATCATCTTTCATACTAGTATTTCCTTTAAATAAACATCATACTTTTGAATGGAATTTAAACGTTTCATTATGTTTGATTGCACTGAATGTTTTCGCTTTTGGTGTGCCACATTAATATTTTCTTCTCGATTTGTTTGGTTTTTCTGTCTAATTCTATACTGGTTGGCACCATTTCTAGCTATTTAGTATTTCTTTACTGGCTATCTTATATTCACATTTTATCTCGCACGAATGCCATGACCTCATCAACGAATCTCACTCTTTGCCCGTGGTTGAGACTCTTTGGGGAGATGTGTATTGGTTTATCTTGGAGAGGATCGAGTGATCCGTCGCTAGTTCTCGCTGTATTCATCACGAGACGATAACTATCAATGATTAAGAAATCACACAAACGGACACACGCACACACACACACACACACGCAAACACAAAAACACTAGCACACACACACACACACACACACACACACCAGAAATAGCGCCACCAAGCACGATCAAGTGAAAACACTTTGATATCATCAGTAGATAGTAAGTGAGTATGAGCAAATGCTATCTTTTTAGCAAAGACAATGACTGCAACCTAACGGTATATGCCAAATAAAAGCAAAACAAAGACAATATCGCAGAATTGACTCACAATTAAGCAATTAAGTGGACACAAACTGACATGAAATACATACATGCATGTCATCATGTGCATATTATGTGTAATATTTCACTAGACATGCTGAGATATCTTAAAACTATATAGTATTTTGGGAAATGTATGAAATTCTATATTTTTCTTTACGAGAAGAGCAGAAGGATTCTGTTAGAAAACTGATTAGATTTGAAATGAAAAACAGATCTCTTAACCCTGTTGTGTTCGTTATCAATCATCCTTAGTGAAATCTTTATTGTTTACATTTTTTAATATATATATATATATATATATATATATATATATATATATACATATATATATATATATATATATATATACATATATATATATATATATATATATATAATCTTTCATTTTCATATCATATTGATACCTGGCTCAAGGTAGGAAGTGATTTCGGCCCCCCCCCCAAAAAAAAAAAAAAAAAAAAAAAAAAACTGTGGTGAAGTATGGGTAATAGTTGGAATCACCGACTTCGTGTTGAAAAGTTTCACTGAACAGGATCAACCTCTGTCACGTATAGCTTGTGGTGTCGTGAAAGAATATAAGCTACCGCAAAGTGTTAGTGTGTATTCCAAGCCATAATGCAGTACTCAAAATATCAATAATTATCAATCATTTGCACCCCCCCCCCGCCTCTCCCACCCCTCCGGATAATTACCATTAATCGGATTTCAATTCATTTCACGAAAATTTTGGTGGGAGAATTGCCATGTGTCTGAACATTATACCGTTGGATAAAAATCAAAAGGAGTAAGAGAGAGTGAGAGAGAGAAAGAAAGGGAAGATTAATAGAGAGAGAGAGTCTGATAGGGAGACTATAAGAATGAAGAATGATCAAGACTTTAAGCTTTCTCAATCGTTCGAATCTAGCTCAATCGCACATCAAGCAATTTGGATACGGGGCATTGACTTTACAGATCCAAAGCGATGATAAGTAGAATTTCCATGATCTTTCGTTCATGAGTCACTTTTTTGCACCGGCAATTCGTCAAACGACTTGCCACGATAAATCTATTTTTCACTGCTAAGTGAAACATTAAAGATCTAGGCATACATTCAATTCCTATCATTTTCCTCTCCCTCTTATTTCGTTTAAGTCGACTGTGTCCAGGAAAAGCTTTATTATATCAGCTTTTCGTGGGCATCTTCTGTACAATTCTTATGCGCAATCCATCCGCAATGAAGACACGATCCTACATATTATTAACCTGGAGTGAATGTTTATCAAATATGGTTCGAGGCAATACCTACTAAAAAGTAAATAACCGAATAATCTTAGACAGAAATAATTATGTTTTGTTGATTGAATCCTCGACATCGCTCCGAGCAATAACATGACAAGCCAAGAACAGACGAAAAGGAAAAAAGATAAAGTGTTAGAATTAGCAGTAAAAGTGAAATATTTAATTTTGCATGTTTTTAGATAACATTTAAGTAGCCTTTCACGTATTCTGAATCAGTATAGAGTGAAGGTTACTCTACACTGTAAACAAATTATAAGTAGAATCGTCCTGATGAGAATGTTGGTTAACCCTATGTGTGCCTCGATTGCAGATTGGTACAGAAACCCCCGTAGGATTGTACACAGTCACTGTCCAAAGTCAGTGGGGCGGAAAGACCATCATATTCCAAAATTATATTGACATTGTATATAAACATTGTAGTGTAACGGACTCAAAGGGTTAAGTCGGAAATGAGTATTAACAACATACATCCGTCCGTGCGTGCGTGTGTGCGTGTGTGTATGTGTGTGTGTGTGTAAGTGTGTGTGTGTGTGTGTGTGTCTAAGTGCGTGTGTGTACGTTTGTTTATGTACGTTTGTATTAATGAGCACATGGAAGAAGAAGTCATAATAAAGGAAATAATTGCGCCGAAGATTTCCGCCGACAGTTAACTATTGATGTTCGTAAGCTCACGGGCAAACACCAACACCGGGTTTATATTATGATATCTAGACTGTGCCGCTGGTGACTATTATAAACTAATAGCTACTTTTATAGCTGCAATAACAATTTCCGGAAGTGACGTATGGAAAACAGTCATTCTGCGATGACTCGATGATAAAACAAATTACCCACTGATGAGAGTCCTACATGTTTTATCAAAAATTAATTGTGCAAACTTGTGATTAAAGGTGAACAAAAATCACAGCGGGACTAGGGAGAAGTTATCTGATATATAGAATTAATCGCAGTGATATGATCAGTTAAAGAACACTTTAGAAGCAGCAAATCCGTTGCAATATTATCCGTAAAATCGCATCGATTTGGGTGATAAATCAAGAAACTCTGTCAATCAGATATTATTGCTCCTCTCCCGTCGACCTTTTCACAAGTATCTCTAGAGCTCAGATTTGGATAGTAAATGATCAGATAAAACAGACGTATCTTTAAATGAAAATGAAAACTGAAGAAGGGGCTTGAGAAAAGAAAGAAATCGTTGTAAACCTAGTGTTTTGAGAACAGACGACAATCTCTTCCCTATATTAATGATTTCAGATTTCCCGCGTCTACTCAATTATACATCAAATTGCGTATTCGCGTCCAACAAGAGTCATTTAAATGACGTCACACATTGGTAAAATTGTGGTTGGGAAGTTATCAGCTTTAAATCTCCCTTGGTTTTCTATCAGTTCCTTCTGCTAATTGGTTTTCGTTGCTGTTGGATTATTGATTTGGTTGATTTATTCCTACATTTGTGTTTTTGTGAACAACAATGTAAACATGAATGAAAATCTAATTGTCTTGAAAAGAATTAAGCATATTCATGTGTGTGTGTGTGTGTGTGTGTGTGTGTGTGTGTGTGTGTGTTTTGTGTGTGTACCTACATAAACACAGAAAGTGAAATTTTATGTCTCAACATGATGGAAAACTGGCTTTCAATGAATCAACAAAGGAAATGTATTTGGATTTGCTCCGTTACTGTCAAATAATGATAAGATATACGTAGATGAATCAGCAGACGTCGATTTCAATGATACATTGAAGATTACTTTCTAGAGACAAGTCATGGCACTTTGATTCTTTTTTTTTAGATAACGTATGTCAGTGACATCACTGTGACGTAAGGATTTTGTTTCATTCTAAGTTTGATCTTCCACTATCGTGCGCATACCCCTTAAGTCATTAGAATATACCATTTTTGTATATATTTCCTCTTTCCTCAACTTAAACTCAGAAATCGAAATCCGTTTGTGTTTTTTCTAGCGGTATATGAAGTTCACTATAAGTGCGTAAATACACAATCATATTTCCATATTCATATAAACATACATATATAAAAGATACAGAGCAACCGTTTCATGACACCTAACAGACACGCAGAAGAAGTGTCACTTTGTTTCAGATTCCACCCCTCTGTCCTCTCATATATAAATTCGAGAATAAATTTCGTAATATGTTTACTGCTTGCTCTGTTTATCTTCTCGAAACAGTCAAAGTGATTTCCGATTCTTCGGAGCTTTCCCCTGTGATGCGTTGACAGTGTACAATCATTGAACAGCCCAAGGTCATCAAAATGGTCATTTATCTTTCATCGGCATCTTACTTAGACAAAAAAAAAAATATATGATTTTTTTTTTCAATAATGATATGTACTACTTTTTTGTCTTCAACAGAAAAGTAGACAAAGATATATCAAATAATATCATAGTCAACGAATTCAAAGCATCCCTTCTTTAAAAGAAAATCAGATTGTTTATAGCTTCGGAGAGAGAGTAGAAGAAGAGAAAAGAGAAAGGTTAATGCTTGGTGTTTCAACGGTGTTTAATATCAAAAGCCTATACAGGGAGACATTGACATGGACGGAATATAAAGAACAAAAAAATTAGGCCTAGATTTAACTGGGTACACGACAGCATGTGTGTACGACACAGGGTGTACACTAATTGTTAATCAGTACAAACATGCATTGAAAAGAAAGATGATTAATCGATTTTATAGGGTAATTCATGAAACGGGCAGATAAAGACCTCCCCCCCCCAAAAAAAAAAAAAAAAGAGAAAGAAAAAGAAACTGTGACAAGCTAAGGGAAGATAATATACATAATCCCTCGCGGTTACTCGTAGTTTATGACAATATGCGTGATACTCGTGATAACTTAATGAAAAATGACAGCGACAAGACACATTTACACACAGTTAGAGTGCTCCATCGATGTCTGTCGCCTGGTTTTCGTTCCTGTCCAAAATGTCAACTCTGATGAATTCGATCCAAGACCATTGCCCATAGAGAGAGAGAGAGGGCGGGAGATGTCAAGATATTGATACCTTTTCATCGATATAACGAAGAGTCCCTTTATCTATATTGGCAGGCAACCGATTCTTCTATCTTTCTTTCTTTCAATGATGCCTGTCGCTCGAACACGCAGACAGTCCTTTCACAAGTCAAGCCCATAATGTCACGGCTATTGTGCGCGAGGACCTTCCCTGTCGTGAAAAATCAAACATGATCGTTAACTTTTCTCCTTGGAAGGTTTTTTTCTTCCTCTTCCCCTTCGTCTTTTAAAGTCTCTCTCACGCGAGGTCACGTGCTGCATAGGATCATCTTCTTTTTTTCGCTGCCAGTCGTTCTCGCAAACAAATAGATAAATAAATAGACAGAAAAACAAACAAACAAACAAACAAATTGCTCATGCAAAAGGTCAGGAATCTCAGGCCAGGCGATGTACACTAATCTTGGGCGAGGGGTTGGGGAGAGAAAATATCATATGAGAAGAAAAACAAAATTAACGAAAGAATGGTCAATAATTTGATTTGTCAATGGTTACAATTATACAACATGCCATGAGAGTCTACTACACACATCTTACTATATACACACATGCAAACTAGCAATAGGTACTTGTGCGCGCGCACACACACACACACAAACACACACAACACACACACACACGCACGCACTAACAAGCACGCACATAATCTACTATCAAATAGGAGCGACATGGACTTCTTCGTGGGGGCATGTGCGTACAATGTACCAATATACACATAGGTAATCATTACAATGATACGGTTAAAGAACCCTGGAAATTGGAAATCGGTGTTTGTTATGAAGTATGTTACACATAAAGCTAAATGTATCCCACTTCAATTTACTGAATGCAAAGGTACAGACCTGGGCCTTGTTTTATGAAGAGTTAAAATTGACTATAAAGTTGATTTCTATGTTAAGTTTATGGCATCCTGTGTGGTAAGGAAATTTAAAATCGATTA
Organism: Diadema setosum; assembly: GCF_964275005.1. Lineage (NCBI taxonomy): Eukaryota > Metazoa > Echinodermata > Echinoidea > Diadematoida > Diadematidae > Diadema > Diadema setosum. The sequence goes on along the minus strand of NC_092701.1, from coordinate 27,693,358 downwards.
TATATATAATATATGTATTATACATAGATGTAGATATAGTGATAATTTAGTGATTATATACAGGGGCCCTGTAGTGGTAGATCTTATCGCATCTGTGCGATTTTCATTCTTTAGCACGCAGACTACACTCATCTGCCAAAAAATAAACTTGCGCACGCTCTAAAGACAGTGTTAATCTACTTGCGAGTGAATACGGAGATTATTCAAGAGGTATATTTGGGATGTGTATTTTACTACACCCCTTTTTTACGGCATTGGCGGGTAACAGGTAAAGGAAGGAAAATCTTATTGTGTTAACTGCAAAAGGTCTTTAATCTCCATTGTAGCAATTAGAACTTTTTCCATATTCTGGTGACTAAAGTAGTGGTGTATAGATGAGTATACTAAGTAGGCCTACACTATACTCTTTATCTCAGGTAGACATAAACATACAATGTTGTTAATATAAATGACTTATGATATGCCACTTATTCGTGTGTGTGTGTGTGTGTGTGTGTGTGTGTGCGTGTTTATGTATTTATTTATATATTTACTGATATATTTATGTATATAGTGTGTGCTCTGCAAAAAAAAAAGAAAAAAAAGAAAAAAAAGGAAGTTAAGTGAAAAAGTGATTGAGTAGCACACATTTCTTAGTCGGTGTGTGAGTGATAAGGCACATTCGGATTGGCTTGATTAGGCTGATCAAAATAGCTTTTTCTGAGAATTATGTAGATTTTTATGTCATTTCCCTTATAAAAACAGGGTATGATTTGGTAAAAAGAATCAAATATATTGTACTGTATGTTTGAAAAATGATTTAGCAGCGCAAGAAAGAAGAATACAGCTGCTTTCTTTTTTTCGTTGGTGGATGTATTAATTTTATTGTTAATATGGATTTCACATTGAATGAAACTCAAAAGAATATTATAAAAAAAAATTATATGTCTGTGTGTGTGTGTGTGTTTGAAGAGAAGAGAAGGAGAGGTGACAGATAAGAAATCAGGGTACGGAAATAACATTTTTTTTTCTCTCTGACGTCATCGGGGGAAAGCTTTCTGATTTAAGTTTCTATTTTTATGGGAAAAGGGCAGAAAATGAAATGATCATCGTACAACTGTACTTTGATTGCTTTGTGCTACCTCTGCTATCGCTACATCCGATTTCTTTTCAACGTTACATCTTCCAATGACACGTTATCTTCGTCAACATCTGTGCTTGCCAATACAGAGTACTTTTCATATTCTTCATATTCGTCTTGTCATTTTTCTTACGCAACCAGAACCTCAAGACACGTCACCCAGAAAATCTTCGGCGACTTGATTGAAAGAATGAAACTGAGTCGATATATTTCTTGATTAACTTGCTCTCTGCTTATTTCGCTCTACTTTGCGGAGTCGGTCTGTCGATTTGTTGGTTGGCCGAACAAGATACGAACGAGGCTATCATTCATGACCTCGATCTACTATCACACCTATTAATCTGCATGGGACGAATATAATATACAAATATTTTTGTTTAGTTTGACGAGTCATTATTCTGACGGAATTCCTTGCAGTCGACGTCGGTTGGTTAAAAGGAAAAAAAATAAAAAGAATGGGCTGAGGCTAAAGTCGACGACAGAATCGCTACTTTCCGCTGCCAAAGTGTTCTTTTTTTTTCCGCTTGTTTATCTATTGTTGTTGTTGTTGTTGTTGTTGTTTTATGACTTCTGTTTATCAATGTTTATCTCTTCTTCTTCTTCTTTTTCGAGTGCAAAATTTTCTGCTTTCGTTACTTTTCCGCCATTCCCGATATCTGCTGCCGCTTTGCCCGTCAGATCTTTAAACATTATCTGCCGGCGATGCCGCACCATTTCTTACATACTAGTTTGTTTCCGGATTCTGATTGTGTAAATGTCAATCGCGCTGCACCCTTGTATCTCTGTTGCCAATCTGTATCTACATATACCAACTACTTCGACGATTGAAAATGTCCGCCGAGTTTGTACTTGAATTTATATTAAGAAGAAAAAAAGAAGAAGAAGAAGAAAGTAGTAACAATCATCCTTCATAGAAGATCTTGGGCTTTGTCCCTCTTCGTTGCCGAAGAGTTATTATATCTTGGCTCAATTTCTTCTTTCTTATGATATTATAAAAAAAGAAAGACATATCAAAGTGGGTGCAGACGGGTAAATAAAAGTTGAATCGTCATAGCTACTCATTTGTAGGATTGGTGTAGAAGTGAAGTCAAATGATGTTCTGAAAGTAATGGCAAACATTTTTTTTTTCAGGCGAACGATAGTCAGTCGTTAGTTTTACTCGTCTGCAAAAGAAGTCTAATTCGTGTTTACTAGACATATCAGAAAAAAGAGTTCGATGAGAATAGCATAAAAGCGATCATTCATACATGTATCATTATCAAATTGGACTATTGTAACGGGTTATTATATGGACGCCCTGATCATGCTGATTCTCAAGTTGGGCGCCTGCAGCGAGTCCAAAACTCCTGTGCAAGGCTGATCTGTAACAAACCCAGATTCTCAAGGATCACTCCTCTTCTGAGAGATCTACACTGGCTTCCAAATCATCAAAGAATGTTATTTATAAACATTTTGCTGATTGCATACAAAGCTCTCATTGGTCAAGCCCCTAGTCATACTTCTGAACTACCAGCGCTTAAATCTCATAAACACACTCATGATCTGCGCGGTTCTAAGGACACCCTTTTCTTACGAAGCCCAACATGCATAACAAAAATATTAATGGGAGACCAGGCATTTGCCTGTGCAGCTCCCAAACTGTGGAATGACCTACCATTAGAAGTCAGGAAATCTCCAACTGTAGCAGTCTTTAAATCAAGAGTCAAGACATATTTTTCAGATAACTGTACATTATCATCAAGTATATCACTTTTAAAGGGCAGAAGAATACAATGTACATAGGTTTTGCGCTATACAAAATTGATAAGATCATCAGTATCATTTACTAGAAACACCTAGACATTGTTCTGTGTTTCTTTTTTGCCTATCTCCATTAGAATAAGCGATCGATCTTACCAGCACCAATAAACACTGAGACAAAAGAAGCAAATTCTTTTATAACAATAAGCTAACGTTTCAGAAAGGACGCATTCTTACGTACAAACTATTTTATACCTTTCCTTTCAATTGTTTTCTCATATAGAGATTCTATCACATATTTTTCGAAGACGTTGGCAATTCACAAACGGATCATTTGGGACAGGTAAGCTTTAAAAAACCCCACAGGGTACACTCATAAAATACAGAAGTTGGCTGCAAAGAGTTCTTACACAAACGTAGAACAGGACATCGATGTCTCGACAATCACGTACAGTTTCAGAAAAGGACATTAAGTGAAAGATTATATCTGTGTTTTTTTTTTCTTTCGTTTACATCCAAAACTGCAGAAGCAGAGAAATCGATTTTTGACTGCTACGTGGTGAGTGTAAGTTAATAAAAACTATTTCCTGAGTGACACCAGCCAATCTAATCTGCCACTCGAACGTTAGCCCAGTTGTTGCTTATCGGGGTCCTTACCTGCTTGACAGTGATTATAAGCTCTTACAACTCTAATCTCTCGTTTTCATCTGAGGCCTTTGGTACTCAGCCGAACAAGAGGCGTGACGTTTGTACACTTAGAAAAAAATAGTTGATGAGTACACTTAACTGTAACTAGTTTGAGACTTTTGGAGTCTAGCTTAGACCGATCTCGGAGAATCGAAGGCAACCCAGCTTAAAGATCCGTTGAAGTCGGTTGGGAAATTGCAAGCGCGTATTTTCGTACGCATACCGGTATATTTTGTGCTGTCTGTTTAGTGTCTGGGCAGAAAACGTTTCCCAAGGGAGGTTTCCCGTTAGAGGTTTTACTGGGTGTCTACATCTTTAGGTTAGTCTTTTGTCTCTTCTTTTATTTTCTTTTTTTTTTTGGAAGGGATGGTAATGAGGAATGAGTTTCTCTCTTCTTAATTTTTCATGAATAATGGAAGCATTTTATTGAGTACTTGTTATCTTAAGATGCCATTACTTCAAACTTTAAAAACTATATAATGATCAGTATTTCTATTTAAATTAGTAAGGCACCAAGGTAGTAAAGAATTAGTAATGTACTAAAGCAAATTTGAAATACATTTCAGTGTTAATCTCAAATCCGATATGGTATAGCATCATTCAATTTGATTTTGGTTCAAATTTTAATTTCTAATCACTTTTGATTTTGATTTTGGTTTCTGATGATTATGATTTATGATTTGTGATATTTTCTTGGTATATTGATTTGATTATCGATAAGCCCAATGGTTGACTATTATTGATGCTCTCATTATGATTGGTCAGATTTCAAATCGTCTACCAGCTTAAACTATCAGACCACAACAAATTATGCATCGGGAACATGATGAACATTATATAGATGATGACTGGCGGGGGAGGGAACATACCGAATGTTCCACCCGAAGGGTTTGAAATGCTATTGAGGGAGGTTTTAAGTCTCGGGACGGAGTCGAGGGACTTATAGCCTCCCGAAGTAGCATTTCAAACCCTGAGGGTGGAACGTTTGGTACATGTTCCCGACAACAAAAGTCATCATCTGTTATATTATATGGGTTAGTCAAATACGTCAAATACGTCAACGTCAACCACCAGCACAACGCACTCGATCACTCGCTCGCGCAGAGCCAAATTCACTGTGCGTGCGCGGTCCTAGACCTTCTGTCATTAAATATTACGTGAAAATGTTTTCCCATGGGAGAACATTACAAAAATGTTCGCCCAAGGGCGAACATAACGAATGTTCCTCCATCACGTGGCTGTGTTTAGCCAATCACTAACCGGTATTTGACTAACCCATTTAATATTAACGAATAATATATGCTTGTCATTGACATAAAGGTGTTAAGATAGTATAGACGCATGCTTCACAATAACTGCACCCAAAACCTTGCTGGAAAGAACACAATGTCCCACAGTGTGTTCAAAGTGTGTCCACATAGTCGACCGTGTGAAAAAGCTCGAATTTAACAGTGTGAACATGATTTCACAATGTGGTGTGGTTTTCACATAGTATTCACATAGTTATGTTTTGTTTCACACTGTGAATGATGATTCACAATGTGTTCACGGTGTTAAAACGCTCGAATTTAACAGTGTGAAGAGATTTCACACTGTGTTCACAATGACGTGTTCACAGTGTGTTCACATTATGTTTCATGTCGTGTTTCACACTGTGTTCTTTCCAGCAGGGAATGCACATGCTTATTATCATCCCTTTTAAACACACTCAAAGACGTTTTGCCGAATGTTCGAGACGAACGCCATATTATTCATGAATAATGCTACACTTTGTAAAATCAAAGCTCTTAGAACCGATCCTCATCCTGAAATTTTGATCAGTATAATGCATGTGCGAGAGTTTGCCCGGGGAAAACTGAATATTCAAACTCTATCAATTTCATTCTACTAGCCAACTGAGTCCTTAGGTATCCTAACATGACGGTTTTTTGCAGGGACTTCGTCACCCCGATGCTGATCTTGCAGATAATACACAATGAGAATACCCGAACACAACAAGGAAAAGGGGACTCGGCAAAGAAACCGCAAGAATGACTGAATACAAATGAACGGAGATGGTATCGGCTTAAAAAAATGATGCCGAAACCGGACTCTGAATCTGCCGAACAGAGATCTCCAATATCAGTGTTTTTATTCAGCTGTCAACTGTTAACGTTACGGTGCTCACAAGTTCTGTTTGATGATGTGTCTCGCTTGTCGAAAAAATAGGAAGAAATTCTAAAGACAAGGAAACCATTTCCAAAACAACAACAACATCAATACACGAAAGCGTTTTGTCCCGGTAGTACCATCACCCCTAGGTACGCGCGCTCGATCGCACGTACGACAATATTCTCCGGTATTTATGCAAAGCCCGCGACGGCGTGAAAGTTAGATTAGCAGCCTAAAATCAAAAGTCTATTTTACAGTAAACTGCCTCGGTCGTTGCTGAGCCATTGCAGCTTCCTTTCACGCCGTTAAAGACGTTGCAGATTCGAGCGCAGATAGCAATCAGAGATATGTATCGCGTTGCTTCCCCTCACTACCTTCTATCGTTTGTCTCTTCCCCAGTCCTAAGCATCATCTTACGTTGGTACACCGACCACGGGAGCGTGACAAAAGGAGGTACAGCTTTTGTTGTAAACCGTATATCCGTGTGGGAATTCGGAGAAGCATGCATCGTTTTTAAGACGGAAATCAAAACATTGCAGAAAGAAGAGAGAAAAAAAGGCAGTTCTCTCTGGCATGGAGTGACAGTGACTCCACAGGATTAAAAAGTAAACCGGGATATCTTTTTTTTTTTCATAGTTTACGACTTACCATTTACCTTTTACCTTTCGGAAATGGCGCTATTGAATGATATTAAAGCTGTGTGATGTCATCCACGTGCGTTTTTACTTTCAACGAACCTTATACTTATCTGACTGTCTCTCGATAAAGAGCTTTGTTTTGCGGATGATATATATTTTCATCACTCCGTACCTGTGTAGTCTTTCAAGATTCAGTTGGCAGTTATCTCCTTCGATTATGAAATCTGAGTAAAAATTCTATTATCTTTCATTTATTTACTATTGGATTTGACTCGTTTTATCCAATTCGTCTTCATCAGTTCATACATCGATCTGTCTGCGCCTGAGTGTAAATGGCGAGGAGAACAGAGCCTGTATACACCAGCCACAAATCTTTGAAAATCCGTCTACGCTGGCACATCTTGCATCATTTTGCTTATTAAGAGTTCATAGTTGGAGAAAAACATAGCCTACATTTTGTTCACTCATTAAAAGTGATTGATTCATTTAATCATACATTGATTCATTTATTCCTTCTTTAAATCATTGCAAAGAATAGACTCACATGATTATATAAATAATTCATATTGAGGAATAACGGCTGTTTCTTCCCTTAGTAATTATCTCATCATAACACATATCATAACACAATCTCGGCCTAGTTACAGGTCTTCTTCAGGGGCTTGGGACGTAAACAAAAAAAGAAAATTGGTTGCTTGTTTTTGTTTACGTCCCAAGCCCTTGAAAAAGACCTGTAACAACGTCGAAAGCTTTGGAGATTTAAAAGGCAAAGTGAACATACTGTAACGTCTGTAAGCAGCCATTCCTCCGTCACAACTATCATATATCCCCATATCGCGTTCAGATTAACTTTGATACAACCCAGTCGAACATTCAAGAAGACAGGTGAAAGTTTCAGTCTAACAGAAACAGAAAATTGCTAAAGTTGTGGAATTTCAATGTCTGACACATTTACACAAAAGCTGTGATGTCGGTGACAATCGCATTCTTCAAAGCAAGACGAGACAGAACACTGTCAGTATGACAGTATGAAAGCAAAAACGTTATGGAGCTTTGTAAGTAAAAAAAAAAAATAGCAACTAAAGACAACAAGCTCTTAAAAAGACAGGACAGGTAAATCGTTACAAATCTTCAATTATAGTTTACTGTAATTCTTTTAAAAATTCACTGCCATATACGTCAGAGTTGACTAAATCTTTCAAACTTGTTCTTCGTTGATCTTCCTCCATCAACTAAGGTGGAGTTTTGCCTACACGGGATCTGATTTGGGCGAATACTAAGGGTCTTTTCGCACGTAGCGGTAATGAAACGGTGGGCGAGGCAGAACAGTCTGCTGTTAACCATTTGATAGGGCTGACCCTTCGGAGCTAATCTAGCTACTTCACTATCCTAATAACTATGTTTGTGAGAATGCTACCGGTGAAAGCATAATTACTGCACTTTATGCGAGGCCACTATATAATGACCGGGCAGTTATTGAGAGTGTTGTTTGTTTGTTTTTCGCCATCTCAGTGACAGAGGGACATGCTATAGTGGGTTGTGAAAATTAGAATTACTCCGATTTTGATTAAGGTCACTTGATTTTTGGACAGTGAGAGGTCATGTTATGAATTAAAAAAAGAGAAGAAATAATCATGTCATATACAAACCTGAGAGACCGTCCTCAGAAATTGTATTTTAGAATAACAGGCCTTTACCATTTGTTAGTCCATTAACTCTTCTCTACATCATCGGAGATGCTGTCTTTGGCAGATATCAACTCTATTCAGATTCATAATTTGTAAATTTATTATTTTCTCCTTTTTGAAGAAATTGTAGTTATAAATTTCTGTCCTAAAACATAATTTGACAAACACCATAGCAAAGAACATAAATGTCCTTGGTAATAAATGTGGTCTTACTATCCTCGTAAATATCCTTCAGAGTCATTTGATAACTTCAATAACAAAAAATCATTGTTAGCGATTATGATGATAAACATAATACTTAATACATAATACAAACGATCTGTTCCAACATCACTGTTAATGACTGTTGTCTGTTCAGTGGGTCCCTCTGTTTTTTCGCACAGTGCATATAGATATTTCACTTTGAGTACTTCAGTCCCATTACAGTGTATCGTTACTATAAGGTTTCAATTAATTGTTGTTTACTCTGCTAATTCAACATTATCTCGTTTGAATTATTTCTGTCACTTAAAAGTGAGACGTATATTATGTTATTGTCGAAAAACGGAAATAAATTTTAACTTGAACTTGAATGACAAAATATGCAAAAGATTCTAAACAGAAAGAAAGTTATCATCTTTTTCATGCTTGTACTTTTATCATCTTCATAATGATGATGATGATGATGATGATGATGATGATAATGATAATGATAATAATAATAATAATAATAATAATAATAATAATGATAATAATAATAATAATAATAATGATAATAATAATAGTAATAACAATAATAATAATAATAATAATAATTATTATTATTATTATTATTATTATTATTATTATTATTATTATTATTACAGGCAAAATGCGAAAAATTTCAAGGATATCAATATTACGGTCTATTGGCCCAAGGGTATACTTCCTATTCACTGGCATCCCCGAGGGCTCTGCCTGTATTAATACCCCAGCAATGCTTTTCATTCTTTTGCATAATTTTATACACTCGTCATAATAATGAGGGGCAAAGTAAGTCCCAAGAGGGACATGGTGTCCAAGGATAAACGCGCAGACAAGGACCCCATCCTATTAATCTCTAGGCCCATAGACTGCTTAGCTGTACAACACATTGTTTCATAAATTATATTCATGATTAAGATATAAAGATCCTCTTCTGATGGGATCGAAAGGAGGAGGACCAATTCTTTCTCCAATCAAGATAAACTGGGGGAGGAGGTGAAATTATACTAATTCTTTTCCGCCGATACCGTTGATGTATGATGAGATGTTCAGGCTTTGGTCTTGTTCAATCGCATCGCAGGGCACTCTTTTTGAGCCAAAAAAAAAAAAAAAAAGAAAAGAAAAAGATTGGTGTCCCCCTAACAGCATCTCTCGTGCGATGCATCCTCCAACATGCCAGAGACAAATCGCGTTAAAAGCTATAATATAGTATCATTCTTCTCCTTCTTTTTTAAGGTCTATTAAGCCGAACCGACAACGATCCCACGCCTGCGAATTAAAATGCAGTCACGTTAGAATAGCGAGATCTCCTTCGAATTCTTCGCCATCGCCTCAGTGCTCTCACTTTTCAATCAGGAAAACGCTTCGCATCTGCGTGGCGGGCGCGGTAATTGTTTCCAAATTTGAAAACCATGAGCGTTTAATGGCTGTCCGTCTGTTCGGTTTTATGTTTCTCTTTCTTCCAGTCTGTATCTCTCTCTCTCTCTTTCTTATAATCTCTCCCTCTCTACCTCACTTTCTCATTCTCTCGCTCTATCTATCCCGTCTCCCTCTCTCTTAACTGCATGTACCCTCCTGCTATCCAGCGTTACTTTAAGGCATGCTACAAGACACTCGTCTCGGAGAACAGGGAGATTTTTCGGATAGGAAATGGCGAGGGGTATGGGGGAAGGGGAAGTAGACAAAAAGAGGGGGGAGAAATCCACACCCCGGGCAGATAGTTCGTCGGCTGTCGTCGCATTTTAGTCACATTAAAGATGTTATTTTTCCACCCGTCCGCCGCGGCTGATGGTCGTTTAATGGGGTTTTAATAGCGGACCCGCTGCGGAGGGCCAGCGGGGGGAGTCGACCGGGCCACGGTCCCTGGGCGCTCCCGGGTAAGGCATGTCAACCGAGTCCCCGGCCGGCGCACATGGGGGCCTCCAAGACGCTTTCCGCCGTGCTCACTGGGGCGTGGCCGAAACAACTGTTACGATTTTTTTGGCTCCTTCTTCCGTCCTTCCCCTCCCTTTCTACTCGAAATGCCAATTCCATTTCATGCATGGTACATGGCTAATTTGAGACTTGGAGAAAAATCTCTGATAAGATAAGGAGGGATTGAGCCTTATGCGAATCAAACATCCTTTTTCCTTTCTTTTCCCCCATTCTCCCTCCCTGTTTTTTCCCTTTCTTGCTCCCCGTCTTCTCCTTCGTACCCCTTTTATCTTTTCCGCCCCCGCTCCGTGTGGAGAATGATTGCGCGCACGCGCGCAAATATTGCGCCTAAACATGTTGGCCTAATGGGTGGAAAGTGATATTGCACTGTTGTAACACATGTCACAGAACCACTATAAGGGCCGAGCTATTAGTAATTAGTTACACAGCAATACAACAGCACTCTCAGTCCATTCATCATTGGCCAAAGGGCTTGGCGCGTGCCATAATATTCGTCACTTCTGTCTAGTTTGTGTTGTTATTTTTGGTTGCTTTTTTTTTTCTTTCTGTTGTGTGCTTTCCTGCGATGCTAGTTTTGGCACTCTATGTTTCGCTTTACTTTTTTGTTTGTATTTAAAGTATATATACAGAAGCAAGAGCGTATTTCATCTCTTTTTTTAAACTGCAAAATTGTATCTGCACTGCTCGAAGCATTTTTTTTTCTTATTCCATATAGTTCAAATCAGTGTACAGGGTTCGTTTATCGAGGCTTTATGTCTACATGTTTCATCTGGGTATAATATTGTATAATGCAATGAGATGAGAATTTCACTACGCATGAAATTTTGATGTAAAATGATAGAATTCAGTCATTTATTTTTATCTCATACGTGGATACAAATATACTCATAAAAATGGAGACAGAGAAATAGATCTACACAAAGACAGTAACATGCCTATAAGTACACGAGGATAGGGTGAATGTAAAATATTTAGAGAATTCATAATGAAATACAACTTTGATGGCGGAATGGTGATTTCAGCAAAGGAAAGAGGTGTCGATAAATGATAACGACATATAGTGAGAGCAACAACTACAATGATGGAAATAGCGTAATGAAAACATAATAAAGCTAACATCATAATACATAACATAGTGATTACTTTGATATCTTACTATATGATACAGATAACAACTTAATCGTGTGATGATCTACTAGCATAAATGGTAATTTGTGCAGGACAGGCTATGAAAGATACAGGGAAGAAGAAAAGTGCAACTGCATGGAGTACCTTAAAACTGGATATGAAGACAGAAATACATTAGATAGGATAAAAGGGAGAGATACAAAAAGGAATAGGCAGCAGCGAGGAACCAATTATATATCGGTGTTCATCAAAGCTGAAGAAAAAGAGGAAGTGTGCCATAACTTTGTTATCTTGTCTTAAGTTCGTATTTTCTTTTGTATTTTAAAGGGTTCGTGTAGTTTTGTTTGAGACCTAATTTACAGGTTTCTAACATTTTTTGTGAGGTAATGAGAAACCTCTTCTGAAATATTAAAGAACATGTAATTCTTTGAGGAATTCAACGTTTAATTTTGATGAAAATTGGTTTTGAAATGGTTGAGATATCCAAAACAGAGCGATTCTAATAAAGACAGTGTGGGACCCCCACTTTATTACGATCGCTTTGTTTTACTTTGTTTTTGAATGTTTCAGTCATTCCAAACCCGATTTTCATCAAATAAACTTTGAATTCCTTTTAAAATGGTATGCTCTGTACTATATCATAAGTGTTTTCTTGGTATCTCGCAAAAAGTTAAAAGCCAAATTCTCATCTCCACCAATACTGTACCATCCCTTTAAAACAAGTAGGGCCTATCGGTTACGATATGCTTTTATCATTAGCATCAAATGTATCAACTACCATTGTTCTAATGGAACATAGAATATTTTCGAATAAACGTATTTTTTATGTTATTGGCACAGTTTTTGAGTGATCCAAGTCTTAAAAGCTCCGCTTTTCAGTGAATCACTTGCATTTGTTAAGCCGCTTTTCTTGTCATCTCGGCATATCTCACCCCCCCCCCCCCCATTAATTCTGACAAACTGATGAAGCTTTTGCTGTACCGGTTGATTCCCATATATTGGTAGCTTATTGAATAAATTGAATAAAATTCCAGAGGAGAGCCTCAAAGTATTTTCAATGCATGGGTCCCATAACGTAGTTGATGCTAAAAGAGCAACATGATTTTTGACACTACTAGTGAATTCTTTTGAAATGACGAAACAAAGCCGTAAATACGGCATAAAAGCGGCAAACAAGTGGTCATATTTGTCAAGTCAGAGCTGACTTGATGAGCATCGGGAAAAAAAATAAAAATCATTCGGATGATTCGGGAAGGTAATAAGTCTTTGTGTTATGTCTATCATCGATTGTACTGTGATCAATAGTAACGTTCGATCCAGCTTCAAAAAGCGGTTAATTCGTTTTTCAGCGGTGGAGCGTGTAACCTTCTATTTGTCACGAAATATTACGAACATGTGACGTACATACTGTGGCTGCGTTTATTAATCGTCTCACTTTTCCCCACCCCATTCTACGGATGAAAATGCTGTGAAGAAGAGGAAAGGGGTACGGGACAAGAATGAAACAATAATTCCTGTTTGAGGATCGATCTTTGACAATCAATTCGCGTGCGGTGTCATCTGCTAAAGGTACAAAACTAGGCATCAAAAATTCATCGCTTTTTACGATAAATTGCGCGAAGTGTTTCGAATTGGAGGTCATTGTCGTACCGCGATTAGGGGCGTCCCTTATACCCGCTTTGCGCCCTGTCCATCGATTCCTCGTCAAAACACCGTATAACAATCGGCCTTCGGTCTCCGAGAGCAGAGCCTGTACTTCACGGTGGTTGTGCATCGATTTGCCTTTGGGTGCGCGTGTGTGTATGTTTGTGCGTGGATGTGAGCGTGTGTGTTCGCCCTCATTTGGCTTGCATGGAAAATCCCCCAAGGACTGGTGTTGGGCATGTTTAATTGATGCTTCATTTTATGGCAAACACACTTTATGAGGTCTAATGTTATTTACGATGTGGATCAATTCTAAATTCGAAAAGTTCATGTACGATTGATCTTTATGATAAGGAAGCGGACACGCGGGGTTATTAGCAAATTCCGTTGCATCGACGCGAATAATGGACCAAACTTGAACAGCGTTGGGATCTATTAATTTCCCCTCCATCTGTATGTTTGGTGGAAGCTAACTTAACGAAGGCATACACGCGTGGAGTGTTAAGATGGTAGAGAGGAAAAATCGAAGGCGTCATCTCAAAATTATGTCATTATTGCCCGGTTAACCTTGTATTATCCAACCCCTCTCCCCAGTCCCTTCTTCCCCTCCTCCACCCCACCCCCCCCCCCACTCTATCCATCTCTTTACGACCAGCGATGCATTTGAATTAATGATGATATCAAAATACCAGCATTGTTTATCAGAATAGGCCTACTTAATTTTCTCCACAAAATTATTTCAGCTGCGCTGACGCTGTGTGTAGGTTAGTTCAAAATCGATTTTTTTTTTTTCTTATTTCCACTGTACAACTCGGTGTCGGACCGGGTTTTTTTTTTTTTTTTTTCAGTAACGCGCGTGCGAAACGATAGGCGGATACACCATGGTATTCCGGGGCGGTAGTGCCTAGGTAGTCTGGCGACATGAAAGGGCGAGCTGTTAAAGAGGTCAGGCGGACAGTTTGTGGCGTAAGAGAAGGCACGCATTCGTCAGTTACGGTGTTGTCTTGCAATACAGGTAGAGGAGGCACACCAGATATTAGTCATATTGTCATCTTTTTGTTTGTGTGTGTGGGGAGGGGGAGGGGGTGGTTGAATATGATGCTTCTCTGTAGTATTGTCTTTTTGTGTTACTATTAATTTGGGCCGAATGCATAAAACAAGCAATTGCTCGTAAGCAATTGCTTCAAGCAAAAGCACAAGCTCGTCTAGTAAAAGGTGTAGCTCAAGCAATTGCTTAAATACATATGCATAATCTTTTGCTTGTGCACATACCTTTTGCTTGCATTCAGCAAGCAATTGCTTATCAGCAAGCAATTGCTTAGGGTTTGAACAATAGCGTCACGCCTGTGCGAAACAAGAACAAAGGCGAGTGTGGCAGCATGCATTTGAAAGGGCATGTGTGTGCAGAAACATTTCCTGACATAGCAGAAGAGCTATGAAATGACACTCATCAACGCAAACACAGACGCACACACACACAACTATACACACACTCGTATTACTGGCTGATTCCCATCACTGCTTACAATAGCCCGCATCTGCCAGATCGCACGTGGAGAGACGTCTCCTTGCTCTCCACCGAAGTGAGACATCCTACCTGTTTTTCATCAAATTTTGCGTGCTAACCACTGGACATTCCCGTAGTTGAAATGAAAAATTTCTTACTCTACTTAAGAGTAATTTCTTGTAGATTTATACCACTCCTTCACAATTGTTGTCTTTCTTCCATGAATATGAAAATGATACTTAAAAGGGAACGTCCCAGATAAGCAAAAGCTCAAGCTCATTTTACAGAGCTTGGAAAATCGTAAGCAATTGCTAGCAAGAACTAGCAAAAGGTATGTTTTATGCATACGTTTTTAAGCAAATGCTTGGTCTCTAAGCAATTGCTTGTACTTGCTAGCAAGAGCTTCTGCTCGCAAGCAATTGCTTGTTTTTATGCATACGGATTCGAGTAAAAGGCTAGCACAAGCAATTGCTAGCGTTTATGCATCCGGCCCTTTGTCTGTGTTTTTTATTGTGTGTGTGTTTTGTGTGTACGTCTCTCTCTATCTGTGTAGTGGGTGATAATCATCGGGTGTGCCGACAGTAACCGAAATTTCTTTATGTTGGTCGGGGCAATAAAGTCATGTGGTGTTTTATAAACACGTTAGAGCAAGAGGAAACCAGTTGGTCTGATGCCATATAAGTATTTTTAAAAGCTCATATTGTGTGTCGATTTGGATGTGCGTGCAAGTGTAATGTTTTATTTCGTTTGTGTTTTGTTGTTTTGTTTTATTTTTTTGTTCAATCAGATTCCGTACATTACGCCACATTCTTTGGTTTCTCTGTTATTCTACCCTCGTACAAAGGAATACAGCATTCTTCTTTCATATTACCGCGGCTTGTTAGCTTGAAGAAACTGCTTACATCGAATCTTCGTGTCATTCTTTAGTTCATTTCAGTTCACTTATATTTCTGCAATCCATTTTTAGTACAGCGTAACAAACTTTAATAAAGTGTGCCATAACTATATGAATTAAATCATTATATATGCAGCATTATCATGGGAAAAACATAAAAGTAAAGACATAATGCAACGTTATATTGAAGGATTGAAGGTGTACTATGAGAGAAACCACTTCGAATAAAGTTTTGAAATGAAAATGACTGGAAATACAGGGGATTATCGTTATAAGCAGATATTGACGCGGAAGATGGCCTCTTTTAATTTCTTTTTTTTTTTTTTGGTGCGTGCTTGCCCTGGAAATCATCTGCACATTTTCTTTTTTTCTCCATCCTATTGTTACTTTGTTTCCCCTGAAGTGATCAGTAACATTAATTATCATTGTCATATTATATTATATAATATTATGATATGTTATATTATACAATGTAATATAACATTGAATTATAATCATTATATCATATCATATTATATTATATTATATCATATCATAATATATTATATCATATTATATTATATTATATTATATTATATTATATTATATTATATTATATTATATTATAGTATATTATAGTGAATATCCTATTGTATAGTATTTTGGAAACCGTTCTGTCATCGAAAGTTGTATAATGATATCGCTATCATATTTTGTTCAGCCGTAATGTTATGTTGTCCTATTTTTGTTCTGTTATGTAGTGTTATGTAGTGTAATGTTTTATTACCTTATCTTATCATACTATAATTTATATAATGTTATGTTATGCTGTATATACTCTCGCTTGCTACATTTCTCGTGTTAGTATATTCCAACAAGCGCCAATCTGTTGTTTTCCCGCTGATTCTTACCTCAAGATGACCTTAACTCCAAACCTTCTATCTTGGAGAGCGGCCGACAGATGGGCCCTCACGCCGATGATCAATATACTCGCTCCAGAAATTATGCGTCAAGAAAATGGATGAAGCGAAATAAATTATTTTCATGCATGGTTCAGATGAAAGCGTTAAATAGGAACACCCTTCGTGTCGAAACTTTTGTCTGTGTTCAGACTTTTGCTCGAATCAAGGCAAAGGGAAAAAATCAGGTGATTTTCGAAAATGTTCAAACCAGACGCAATTATCTCACGATATGTTCTTTCCCGGGTAATTTTATTGTTTTATTTCTCTTTCTCATTGCATTGATTTTTTATTTCAATTTGATAATGATTAATTTGTAGGCATGGATTGATAACGCGGGAATCTAATGTAAAGAATTTCAATGGCTACTTTTTGAGTCAGCATTGCTTGGATTTTTTTTTTCTTTTTGAACCACTTAACAAAGTGTTTTAGTGTGGTTTATAAGGATTGATAAGACGAGAATTTAATATTCACGATTTCAATGGCTACTTTGTGAGTGAGTCGGGTTTGTCTTTAAAAGAATACCTGTTCAATTTTACGTAGACCCTTAGAATTTCTAAGGAACTCCTTGCCACATTGAATCGAATAAACTTTCAAATAACTTTTTTTTTGCTTAAAGCTGATCAGTCTCTGCACCAATTTACAATTAATCTGTCTTTAAGTCTGAAAAGAAAGGACACCCCATGAGGACACAGCAAGATACTGTAGTCAAAAGGAAAATGATTGAATTCTATACTTATCACGTTGTATATCTTGTTTAATCTCTACCTTTCATAGTCCGCTATAGAATTGTGTCGGGTGACACCTGCAGTTTCTAGTGACGTTTATCGACACGTTTTCACGCAGGTAAAGCAGCAAGCGACAAGAAACTACGTACTCACCTATTCCAGAGATAGGCCACGCCCCTTCATTTGTCATGGATTAAACCCTCTCGCAACCAGCTAATACGGAATGCCCATTTGGAGTACAGTTGTCGATGACAGTGAGTGGGTTAAATCTATGATGCACCAGTCACTTTGTAATGACGCCAAGCCTTGTTTGTCGCTCCGTGTGCCCGCGTCGTTGTTTTTCGACTCCTTTAAAGGTTAAGAACGAACCGGCATGATGTCGGGGGAACTGTGTCCCATGTGCTCGTGTGGTATCAGTAAACTGGTGCCTGGAATTTCTTTTTTTTTTATGGAGAGTTTGTGATGAAGTGTGCCGGTGCGGCTCGGTCAAACTCAGGGTGACGCACAGCGCCAGGCATGGAGCCCGTTACGGTCCGGAAAATCGGGCGGCAGGCAGCGTAAAAGAGCACGCTCGTCGTCGCCTTTTTTACGCAAACTTGGGACCACTCGATGTCAACAAAAGCAGAATCTGTTGTCATTCGGCGTCTGATAGAGCTCCAGCTCAAGCAATGCGTGCGTCATTCCGACAGAAGGGGGAAAACATTCGATATTCGAGGGACAAAAAATAAGACAAAATAAAACAAAATAAAAATTTCCAATTTCTTCACATTTCAAGCACACCCACTTAATATACTATACTACTCAGTTGTCAGTCTTATAGGTCTTGGAAAACGTCTTCGTGAGTCGCAAGCAACAATCAAAACGATTCGAAAAGCGACTATTAAAGCTTTTAACATATATTTAACCTCATTTGTGATCACCAATTATAATGAATATAAACATGTTACCCATATACTTCTTATGACTATGCTTATATTGCATTCATATCAGGTATGTGATGTTTAATTATATATATGATATCAAAATAGCAAGTTAGTAATCGAATACCTGAATATAAGAATGACCCAAGTCCAAATTTGGCTATCGCCTTTGGAAACCATTTACGAAGTCATGCAAATACAGATAATCATTCAAGTGACTGTTTCATATTCAAATTTGTATGAATAACATTCCGATAACAGAAAATACTAAAAGCTGCAAGAAGTTATTTGTTCATTTCTATTTTCCTAAAATTTCTCCAATGGACTTGGGTCGTTCTTATATTTAGGTATTCATGTATCTTATTAGTCTTTCTAAAACATGCTATATTTATAAATAAGATTAGCAATGGCAATCCGCGAGTTAAAACGCTGAAATACAGTATAATATTTTAATATGTATTTGACAATTTACAAATATGAAGAGTTTTGATACAAAACAGAAAAACGCGCCATTTTCAAAGTTTTTTTTTAAGTAAGGTCGTCATCTATTAGAGAGAAATTAAAGGATATTTTCAATGATACTGCACCCGTTACATAACAACAAATATTTCAGAAGATATTATTAAGATTGCCACATACATTTTAAAATTTTCTTTGTCTTTCAGCAGCTTCAGTCTCGCATGTCTCAACTTGATAAAAATTGAGCTATCGGTTTTTGCATTCAAACTCTAGGTGCCTACATCGTTTGACGCCTTATAAAAAATAACCGAGTCACGATGCTTTCAAATAGTCCAGAACCATGATCCACCACATTTTAATATACCAACTCTCCGGATGTTTTACACGTATCAAGCGTATGCAAACTGCCATAAGTTATATAGGGCCATCCCACGAGACTGACACCCACGAGTCATACGGCCCACGAGTTCAGCATTGAAAAGTCATATAGCCAGGAGTCAGACACTAGGCAAATAAGACCTATAAGTCCGACATTAGGTAAACAAGGTCCACGAGTCCGACACTAGGCAAAATGGGGCCCATGACTTCGCCAATAGGCAAACAAGGCCCATGACTTCGACACCAAGCAAAATAGACACACGAGTTCGACATAACAACATTCCAAACTACCCTCTTTTGGATGTATGACCTTTTGACCCTTGTCACGTACCACTGGTCATCCACGACAATGCCGTTTCCTCTTCCTTTTGATATCTATAGCCGTGTGGAATTCCGTCGACGATGTCTTGAGGAACCTTCCACATAGCAGTGCCAGTTGGATACCGAAATTCTATCCGTGTATCCGACTTCACCCCGGAAAGAAATATCCGCTTTGCTAATCAACCGCTAAAAGGACGACATTAGGTATACTTTTTGTTCTTTTAGAGAGAAGGGAGTAAAGAGAGATTGATACACACACGCACGCACACACACACACACAGACGCTAAGAGAAGAAATAAAAGATGAAAAGGTTCCTCGTCACCTAGCATGACAAATGAACTATGATTTTACACATCTTGGATATAACTCTCCATCTCGCTTATTAACGTGTTCTGGAAGAGGTGGGACGAGGATGCGCTCCTTGTAGGGGGGCAGGTCGCGCTCTGTCACTGATGCCCGCCGATATTGGTATCACGGGGCAAGCGGCGGACGTCAAAATTACGTAGCTGTCTGAGAGCTACCTGCCTCCTAGATGACCTTTCTGTAACCATGGTAACAGCTCCTCACCACATCCTCCACACCTCTTCGTCTACCCCACCATTTCCACAACAACCTTCCCTAAACAATACGTAAATGAATAAATAAATGATTAAATAGATGCACAAATAAATAAATGCATAACTAAATAGATGAATGAATTAATGAATAAACAATTAGAATAAATGATACAAATTAGAGAGGGTTATGGGCAATCCTTTATTTCCATGAACATTTCATACCCCGAACAATATGGTTCAGTTGTATGAACACTTGAAATGGTGTGATTTACAAACAAACAAACAAACAAACAAACAAACAAACAAACAAAAGGAAATGGGCGCAGCAAACGAGGTCGCGGCTGAATTAGTTATGTTGTGTAACTCCCAGTTGGCAAAAAATCTTAGTCCCCATCCCTGAAAAAAAAGTGAAAATATTTTGAGTACAACTTCGCTTTTGTGGTATACCGATGATGCTTCGACACTTTTCCCTATATTTATTAGAGACTACTTAAGCAAAGATTGAGCCAATTCATCAGGTAAAAACGTGCACGTATTAATACAATATGTATTTGCAAAAAGAAACTCAAAACCAATTTATTTCAGGAACAGAACCAATGATAATGTCATTGGGGATTATTTGTACTCGTAGTTGATTTATATTTTGCTCTCTTTGTTAACTGTAAAGCACTTAGAACACTTTCGTCTTAAGCGCTATATAACTTTTCCGTATTATCAATATCATTCTAAAAACCCATTGCAGGTACGGAGGTATATCGCCACTTCCAGTGTTAAGAGCAGAGTAAATCCAGGCTAAATGAAAGCATGAATGTGAATAATCAGTTTCTCATTAAAATGTTTTGTAGAAGTATTTGGTTTGGAGTTAACGGGCTTCAAATGAAATCACAAAACACGGTATCAAAGAAAGACCAGAAAAGACAATGAGTAACCGTGAATTGATCGGCCAAAATTGAGAAAACTTTAGAAAATGCCTCCATTTCTTATCAGAACTTTTTTTTATGCAACCATAAAACAAAACAAAAAAAAACCCACACAATATAAACAATGTACAAATGTCCAGCCTATAGCATTAAAAAGGGTTTAGTAAACAAGTCACATTAAGCTATCTGCCATAATGGAATAACACAAGAAGATGGATGTCTATGAGATATATGAAAATAGAGGATCAACCATTACAAAAGCATGGACCACTTCCTCGAATGACATTGTAATTATCAGAACTTCTTTGATAGATTGAGTTGGAATTTGTAGCAGGAATACATATCATTATCATCAGTGCTCATTCCGCTCTCGTTCTGTACTGACGCCATACTTGCTCGGGTGCACGTCACGAGTTCGACACAAAATGAATCATACGGCCCACGAATTATACAGCCCACGAGTCATACAGCCCATGGGTTCGATACTAAGCAAATAAGGCCCATGAGTTCGACACTAGACAAACGACTCCCACGAGTTCGACACTAGGCACAGAAGGCCTTAGTGACACACAAAGCCCTGTGATGTAATATCGGTCTCGTGGGCCGTTTTCGTTTTTTGCTTTATCAATCCCACAACTTTTTGAACGATTTTCAACAACGCTATTTGTATTAGTTTTCATAGAAAAGAATTCAAGTGAGGTCTATACAAATTGGTACAAATATTTTTGATGAATGGATCCACAGACCATATTTCTTCCAAACAAGCGCACAAACAAGCAATCACAAACAATGGTTAGAAAGCCTTCATAACGGCCCTTAGTTCTCATCGCAGTCAAGACAACTTCTCCTAACTACGAAACCCATCTTCCCGCTCCTTTCCTTCCTTCCTCCCTGTCCCTCTCTTCTCTCTCGCTCCCCTCTGCCAATTTTCTCGTCAAACTCGGCGAGGTTGAGCGTGAAAATGAACGAGCATCGTGCCACCTGCCCGACCCTACAGCTCAAAAAGCCCGCCGACAAATTGCGGACGGTTACCGACCATCGACGGCCGGTAATAGGAAGTTCTTCCCCGACCCTCCCCCCTTCGCTGCCCAGTTGACACCACTTTCTCCCTTTCCACCTGGATCTTTATCAGCTACATCATCATCAGCACCACTACCACCACCACCATCCCTTTCTCTCCATCCCTTTCATCTACCCCCCCCCTTCTCATCTTCTTTCTTCTATACCTTCTTCATTTCTCGTCGTCACTATACAATGATCTCTCAATATACTTACATCATGCCATCTTTGTTCAAACCGCCTGTCACTTTTCATCACCCCATTGTCAACTTGCTTCATCTTTCACAGATACGCATACTGTCCTTTTTTTATTTGCTGTACCCTCTTTAACCTGCGATGATCTAGATTTGTTGGTTTTTTTATCAGGTAGGACGTCCCTGCATTGTGCTATCCGGGCCTTTGTCTCTTTCTGATGTATACCAGCGTCGTTGCCTTCTTTGTATCGTAATTTTCATCTCTTTCCTTTTCCTCTAGTAGTTTTTTTTTTTTCTTGTCATTACATTTGTCATCATGATCGCCAGATCACCATCATGTACTCATCTCAAGTTTTCCTCTCGGTATTCATCTTCTGCTCATCTTTGTCCTTCGATCTCATTTTCTTCTTTCAATTTCTTCTCATCTTTTCCTTTTATGTGTTTTTTCCTCTCTTCTGTTTTCGTGAAATTTCGTTTTGATAGGATATCCCACACTTCATCAATCTTTAATCTTATCTCATCAGTGGTTTTAACTTCCTAACCCTTTTCACCTGCCTTTTCTCGGGGTTCCTGTCTGTCCGTCCCTCTATTTTCTTTCACTTAGATTTGACTCTAGAGTCCTCTCATTCTCCTTCTCCCCCCCCCCCCCCCCCTTTCTCTCTCGCTCAATTGTAATCTTCCTCTGCACATGACAGAATGTTTGGGATGGCTATTAATTAGAACACACCGCATGATCGCGTCACATGCTAAGCATGCTTGAACATTCCAATTGCCCTTTTCGTTTTCAATGAAGGCATTTGGCACGCGAGTTTTCTCTCCAATGATGTCGTAACGATCCACATCTCCGCCCGGACTTCAGTTTTTTTTTTCTGTTTTTCCCCCTTGCCCTCGTCCTCTCTCTCCCTCTTTTTTCCCCCTCTTGTGTCTTCACCATCTATCTCTTAAAACGACCTTCCGAGTCCTCATCGTTCCGTCCCTTGCTCTCTTTTCCTTTTCTTGGGGTCGTTGATGATGATGATCAGAAGCTACTCTTGCGCGCTTGAATCGCGCGCACTCGAGCGTCGAGCCAATTAAGTTTGCCAAACGTTAAACTAATAACTTTGTTGGTGTCTGTCGTCTTTAAAGCCACCATACATTTGTCTTCCTCGGAAGGACCTTCCCCCACCTTTGGCATGGTTCAGTCGCGTTGCACTTTTTACACAGATGACACTTTGTTTTTATGTTTTCCCCAGGTCACGGGTCTTTGTTTTTACGGGTTGATTTTCTGCTCCGAGAACCAAGACCAAGAGGAACTTGTTTAAACGTGATTTATTTTTGAGCACCATCACACTCAATAAGCTTTCAAGAAACTCACGAGCAACGTCACTATCATTGACTTATGTTCTTAAAGGATAATGCCCCCATCTTCTTTTTTTTATTACCTTGAACTGTATACCCCGCACTTTATATACATTCTTTGGGGCGGCAAGACAGGAATTATTTTCGCTCAAGTTATCATAATAATTTGTCCACTGTCTCTTTGCTCGATTGTTCTTTGAGGGAAGAATTATACTCTGTTTAATGCTTGTACCATTTTCATTTTTTAAAAGATACTCAGAGCAACAACAGCAACAGCAACAATGACAACGTTAACAACAACAACACAAAATACATGGCGGAAAACCGAGGCATCTGCAAAACAGTTATATTTGTTTTAAGAGCAGAAGGGCGTTACCAGAAAGCAAGCACCTTTCTCTGCCACTTCATAAGGCCGTCACTCTCCCTTGGACTTTAGATTCCTAACCCCTTTTCTGTTGGTTTTCAAAGCCGGCCTGATGAGCAGTACTGTAAGCGTGATCTCCCTTCGCCATTGAATGCACGTCTCCTCGACATAAAGTCATTCTGATTTTTGTCGATCCATGTCTTTGGTTCAGTTACTTGATGGGTTCTATAACATTTGCTCCTGCGACAATTGCTCCCATGAAGTATCTGCACGCTAAGCCAAACATAAATTCTTTAATACCAACAAACATAGCCCTTACCCTAATCCTAATCCTCACGCACATCAAACTAAACCTAACCCTAAGTCCTTGAAGAAAATACGATCAGAGCAATTGTCGCAAGAGCACATGTCATGTCACCTCTGGATGATTGCAGCAGTCATGTGCAGATAAGCTCATGCATCGTCTATAGCTGGTTCAAAAGTAAGTCTCATAAGTACACTCACACCCATACTCATCAACGCCTCTATATTCTCTTTCCATATTCGAGTTGAACAACCGAAAACCGTTCACTCAAAAGATCGTAAGGTCAAATACCATACTTGTCCCCTGACTTAATGAGTTGACGCGGATCAAGAGGGATCCAAAACCATGCATTTAAGACTGTTCTTATTTTTTTTTCTCTCTTAGACAGCCATTGAAAATGTCATGCACCTGTTAAAGATGGCAGGCTCCTACATTTTTTTCTCTCTCTTCAACTGAAAATAAGTGTATTGTTGTCTTCTTGTCTTCGTTGAGTTCATTATATTTGTTAAGATACTTTAAAATCATAATTTTAATTTATTACGTACATTTATGTTCATATACACGTATACTGTTAATTCATATATATGATTTTCATGGGATATACGCAGAAATGAAATCAACCTTTAAAAAAATATTCAAAAAAGCTGAAAGTGAACACTGCGACATCTTGGGAAATTGAAAAATGATCACGCATTCACTTTACAGGAGGAAGTCGTGCCACTGGAGAAGGCGGAATTCGATTTCTTTTTGCCCCGCCATAGGTGCAACTCTCCAAGATCAAGGCATCCCAATCACAGTGATCATCATCTATCTTTGCGCGCAAAGGGTTAAGCCAGGAATGTAGGATATGTGAAGTAGTTTCTGGCTTAACAGAAATGTTCTCTTCATTCTCCTTCTTCATTTCTCTCATCTTCATCCCTGCACCAAATAGAAACGAAAAAAAAAAAAACTTCTTTAACCTGAAATACCGTTCACCTGATATCATAAAACATGGGCGAATGTAATCATAAAGAAGTGGTCGATTGACGCCTCTTGAGTATTATCACATTCGGGAAACTCATTCGCGTCTGTGTTGGGCTCGTTTCGTCGGTTATGGGGGCGATGCTGTGTGCGAGAGGTGGCGAAATGGAGAGGGGACGAAATTGAAAAAGGCAGCGAACCTTCAAATTCGCTTGTCGCTTGTTGCAGGCGGCGCAAAACGGGAGCGAACCGGTGACGATGAGCTAAGCCAAATCGTTATTGCAATTTTGGAAGTGGGGTGTCAGGATCATTTTGAAGCGAACGAACAGACATTATTTTTGCCCGCCGTCAACTTTCGCCTCTGTTTTTCTCCAGATACCACGGTCCTTAATTATTCATGCTGCAGGTATATGCTAACGCATTTCTGGGGTTTGTTTTTTCGGAGAAATTGGAGATACTATAAGAGATGTTTTCACGCTTTCATTGTGCCAAATGTCAATCGAGCGAGTGGTAATATCTCTTTCCACCTCCCCCTCCCTCTCTATATATGTCTCTCTTTGTTAAATTTCCCATGAATATTAGTTTAAGTATGCATGGAAATGAATATCTCTGGAACATAAGCCATTTTCTATGTGGTCCCATAGCAGGTTTTTTTTTTTTTCTTTTTCTGAAAGAAAAACAAAATCAAATAAAACAAACAATTCCCTCGGTAGATTGCAAACTACACTACCATTCATGAAAAAAAAAGTGAATTCATAACATGGTTATGTCTATAGATTGTCATGATTTGACTTATTTCGCTTTCATTAGTCGTCGCCTTCCTTCTATGTTAAAAAAAAAACAACAAAGAACAAAAAGTTATCAGGCATCCCTGGTGCGAAGTAGAGCTGAAATGAAATGACTGAAACAAAGTAACCGATATCACAGAAGAAAACCAAGCTATGGACCGAGATGTTGAGAATATCATATATGTTGTAATATCGACAACATCCCTACCACCAGTACAGATTACCATAACTGGTGTTATAATGCATTAAGACCCTGGATATTTACCCTTTCTGCGCTGGGGACTTTGTTGGACAGCGTGTTTGAATCACAATGTCATATGGGGTTTTCTGTGGCAATTGGTACCTAAAGCATCCAAAGGGTCAATCAGCAGGTCTCGGATTCGAATCCCATGTAACATGTCAGATGAGGGTCACCCATGAGTCCTACAGCCCACGAGTCCTACACCCCACGAGTCCTACAGCCCACGAGTTCGACACTAGGCAAGAAAAGCCCATGAGACCGACACTAGGTAAAAACAGCCCATGAGTTCGACAGATACAACACAGGGTTTAATGTGTCTGTTTCTTGGGCTTTGTTTGTTTAGTGTCGAACTCATGGGCTGTATGACTCGTGGGCTGTATAACTCGTAGACTGTATGACTCGTGGGTGTCGGTCTCGTGACGTGCACCCGTCAGATTTACACGATGTTTTGCTCACAATGTCCATCCTGGTCCCAGGAGTAACTGGGTACCTGGTAATGTTGGGCTACCAACAATGACATGACCCTTGAAGAGCGTTGATAACACTGAAGAGGCTACCCTGAAAAAAAAAATGACAATAAAGTGTCTAGCAACAGATAAAAACGGTGGCGTACAACAGACATTCGTAATAAATGCGTCTCTTTCCTTATGAATACAGTTTGACACGTTTCAGAGCAGTTAAAAAAGAAACACAACTTACTGCGGCAATCATGCTTGATCACACGAAAGTGTACTTATGTGCACGTTAGTCATAACTCTGTGAGTGTTGTGCATATATTTATATAATCATACGCAATAAGTGCCTGTGCTTATGTTCCTACACATGAATATTATATGTTTTATCGATACAGTATCACATGTAAAATTAACTCGGACTCTTATACATACATATACGCATAATCGAGTATTATAGAGATGTACGTAGATAGATGGATGGGTGAATGGAAAGATAAATAAATTGATGGATAATTAGATAACATGATAGATAGATAGATAGATAGATAGAGAGAGAGAGAGAGAGAGATAGAAAAAGAAAGAAAGAAAGAAAGAAAGATAGATAGATAGATAGATAGATAGATAGATAGATAGATAGATAGACAAATAGATAGATAGACGGATATATCGCGATAGATACATAGATAGATAGATAGATAGATAGATAGATAGATAGATAGATAGATAGATAGATGGATAGCTAGCAAGATAGATGGATAGATAGACAGAGATATGGATTGGCAGATGGGTAGATATAAATTGATATAGATAGATCTAACATAGATACATAGATACAAATATACAATGGTAGACACATAGGTGGATAGATAAATAGATAACGGGATGGATTAGATAGATGGATAGATAGATAGACAGATATGTAAAGGCATGGATAGATAGACATATAGATAGATAGATAGATAGATAGATAGATAGATAGATAGATAGATAGGGAGGTAGATAGATAGATAGATAGACATATAAATAGATAGATAGATAGATAGATAGATAGATAGGTAGATAGATAGATAGATAGATAGATAGATAGATAGATAGATAGATAGATAGATAGATAGATAGATATGGAGATATATAAGATGACGATTCAGGAGGTATCACGAGGTCTAATTTGCGACTCTCAAATAGTTCTGTCAGTCATCAGTGTTGAACGCCTATTTCCTTGAGTGCCTTTTCTGGTCATGTCAAACGTTTCAATTTGGTGAGAATCTGACTACTTGGACACAAAATGGACCAGTATAGAGTACTATTCAATAATGGTTTTGACCACAACAATTAAAACAAGTAATTTGTCCAATACTCGTCCATAGACGCCTCACACTAACAAAGGAACGCACAAAATAGGTATATACAGAAAACACGTTTGAATCCAGTTGAGTAATCTTCTTATCAGATGTAATGCTGAGAAGGAGGGACATTCGTTTATTTCCTTGTACCAAGCCTGACCACCAACTAATGATATGTGGCCAAACCAAAGCCTGAATTTAAAGCCGATACAGTCATGATTGCGATGGTGACGCAGGCTGGCTGACGGGTGGTTCTGATAATCCCACGCGGCAGTCTAGAGCGCCATCAGCAGTCCTTGTTATGGCCACTGTGATGGCCAATAACTGCGAGTAACTATTATCTATGATTTTTAGTCGTTTAAGTTTTAAACAAAAACTTCCAAACGGCGCTGCTAAAGGAGTTTGAATGAGAGATGCGATCCCTGCCTTGCAGAGAAGCCTGCATGATACAAGTACGCGTGATTATAAATTATTCAAGACTATTGCCTGTTTACTGGGCAATATTTCGCACCATAATATAGAAAGGTTGCATCCCCGTAGTAGGCCTAAACAGTCTAACCCTATTTTTTGTTAGACAATTCGCACCATAAATATAGAGCGGTTGTATCCCCGTAGTACAGTCTAATCATCTTTTTGTCAGGTCTCTCACTCCCATCAATGCCCATGCACCTCATGATGGCAAAGAGTGCTAAACTAAATATGATTAATTTAAAGGTAGGGGATACCTTTTACAGACCTCTCAAAATGCAGCAAAACATTAAATATGAACCTCAGGGGACTTGTTTAGGCCACTGCTGAGAAATTTGGAAGTCAACAGTTATCTACAATTTGAATAATGCACAAAACTCAAATACTCAGTAGTTCTGTGTGTCAGCCACACTTAAGCCTTTTTGTTGCAGTCTTCTGTATTTTTTTTTTATATCTATAAACGCAAATCTAAAAGTATAAGAGCTGATGTAATAACATATAAAGTGTGTGGCAAGAATGTATATAGAAATGTTTGTAAGTTTTGATGAACTTTCTTCACAAAATATACATGATGGACACACATGCAGTGCATGGGTCTGCAAAGGTAGCCTAGTAATGTACTGGAATTTACGGTGAGCCCCGAAAAAAAAATCAATTCAAAATCTAACGGTCAATAAAAATGTACTAAATGTTACCTTCCACTTTCAATACTTTATGGGAGTTTCTAAAATGGTACTCTCTCCAACATACCACTGTATTTATACGACTCTTCATTTAAGGCATGCAAATGGGATTCCCTACCTTTAAAGAGAAAAGACTTGAAGCATACATTATGTTTCGAGAGGTCAAATATTGTTACCATGTTCCCTTGCCCTCAAGTGTAACTCTTATATATCATCATATAAGTTGTATAAAATTCTGTGAATATGAAATGTTTGAACAGAACTACGATCTACCGTCGCTGTGCAAGATGCTTTGAATTTCATCGCACATGAAATTCAGAACATTGTATCATCGGCTTATCGGTTTATGAGTAGTTATTAGTCCTTGTATCAACACATTGATCACTGTTTGTATTATACAATTATTGCTAATGTTTGCTAATTCTCACATGCGCGTGCTTGCCTATCTACACAAAAACGCAAAGACAATTCAAATTGAATTCATATCATTTTCTGTGATCTTTACAGTTTAAGGCATGGAACAAAGAGTACGGATACAGTGTTGTTGTTGTTGTTGTTCATATTTTCAGTGCAAAAGGGATTAAACACTGCCCACCATTTATTAACTTAGCCTACTTTTCCGTACGGTGATTTTTTTTTTTGTATTTCCTTTGTTTTATGTGTTTTAATGCTGTTGTTGTTGTTGTTGTTTTAAACGTCAAAAGAGTTCGTTCCTAGTGAGACGTACAGATTACGTGTTCTGCCGAAAAATTGTGGTGAAATCAATAACGCACACACGAGTCTCAGTGTTGATATATAGAATGAGCGCAACACAAGTTGCCGTTTTGCTGTATGCGGCCGCGAATAGTTCAGATGAAAACTGTTAGCGACGGCGGCAATATTTTTGTATTCTTGGCACCGAATGTAATGGACAAGGGAAAAGTTTTCACATTAATATTGCAATGACACGCGCGGGAAAAAAATAGCATTAGAGCGATCTTGCACAATGAAGTAGACCGCTTCAAACGTGCTGCTATATGTACATGTTAATTCCTGTCCACCGCTCCTTTCACTCACCTTGGAATCATTCTGCCCCTATTAGATTAATGAGGATTAGAAAACACGTTAGAGTGTATTTATCCTCCAGACCACATGCAGTTTCTAGCACCAATTCAAAATTCATAATCATCATTGGTTCGGTTCTTTATACGCCCGATCCGGGATAAAAAGCCCCCCTTATAAAGACACCCATAATCCGTGAAAATCTGTCTGCAGCGGGCAATGCTTGCCATATGTTTCGATTTGTCAGAGCGAGGCCTAAGTGGGTTCTTGGAGAGCGGAGTTGAAATTCTGCATTGAGCGCTCTAGCGGCTCTCTCTCTCGCGAAGAGGACAGGCGCTGATTTCTCCAACGGAGTGGCGCTGTCGTCGCACGGGGAAACGCCGGGGAACGTCATTCATCTCTGCGGGCTAGAAACATATCATTTGCAGCGAGCCGAGCGACAATCAGTCTCGTTTAATTGTAATTACAGTTATAATCCCCGCGACCCGACTAGCCAATACATTCACACGCCTCCCCGCGCGCCACGGACAATAAACCAGTCAACAATAGCCTCGCTCGCCATTCATCATTGGCCGAGAGTGCCGGCGCCGCGCCCCCTTGACAACGCATCTGACCAATCAGAGCGCGGTATATATTGCAAGTAACCCTTCAACCAATCGAACATGTATCGTGTCAGGGAGAGAGAGAGAGAGAGAGAGAGAGCAAGGGAGGGGAAAAAAACATACACACACAGTCCCACACACTCATGGCTGACTGATGACACTGTACAAGGAATGTAATGGTGTTGGGCCCCTTGTTTCTGATACCAGAACGCGCATACAATAGAAAGCAATAGCCATTTCCCCCTCCTTCTATAGCAGAGAGCTTGTCCGTTACCACTGTTCTAGTAAGAGGATTAATCGCGGGGGTTATGATCGAGGATAATAGTCGTCGAATAATCCGCGCAGACGATAGACGACTCTCAAAACTAAATCGCCATTCGCAACACCTTCGCTAAGGTCACTTCTTCTTGTTCCCGGTCAGGCATAACCTAACGAAGCCCGCTGGTTCGGACTTAACGAGAAATCAATCACTTCCCTCATTGCCACCACCGGCAGCAACATCTACAACGAGACAGCAAAGCAGTTGCTGGCGATATAGAACCACTCTCAAGTACTAGTAGTTCTATTGGCATCTCTCAGTGGTAGTGTGTATAATTGTTGGAGTTGCACTACTGGAGCTTTCTTCTTCTTTTTTTTTTTTTTCAGCTTGGATCCTACGTGAGACACATTTTTATTTACCGATTTCTTTTGACTCTTGATAGGCCAGATTGGGCATCGGTATAGAAACACATTTGGCGGAGCTTTAGACACGAGGTGATCCCCGTGCTGCTGAGGGGTGGTAATTGAATGCTATACGCCCCCCTAATTCGCTCATAAAGACCTGTCTTACAGAATCCACCGGCTAACATCTCCACTAGCCGCGAAGGGAAACTGAACGCGATTTTTTTTCTCTCTCTCTCTGTCTCCCCTCTCAGACTCTCTCGCCAATTTTTTATCCGCCTTGTTTATTTTGGATACTGACTTCTCTTTCCTCTCTTACTACTCGTCATTTTACACCAAAACAAAACCAAACAGAAAATATAAGTGTCTTCTCTGCTGTCAAAGCACACATACTTATATCTGGCGCTGCTCGAGTGGATCTATTGATCTTTCCTCTTCTGGTCTCGAGAGAAGAGA
This sequence comes from Diadema setosum, assembly GCF_964275005.1. NCBI lineage: Eukaryota > Metazoa > Echinodermata > Echinoidea > Diadematoida > Diadematidae > Diadema > Diadema setosum. The sequence continues at coordinate 27,661,825 of NC_092701.1, read as the reverse complement.
AGGGGGAAAGCAAACTCGCGGAGAGGAACGTTTCGTCGTCTGGCGGTATCGGGCGGACGCCATACCATCTGGCTTCTCTCCGCTGCTGCCACTGCAGCCCCGCAGCAGACACGGTCGGTGTAGGAGCGAGTCGGGCATCGTGACTCGGGTCTTTTCAACGACGACGACTGTACACCTAAGGTGGATTTACCATTGACAGGTGCGTGTTTACTTGATGTTAGCCCTCTTTTTGATACATTGCGTACTCAATACAATATGTTTATTGTTCATTAATCCATCCTTAATTTCCTTGAATGCCATCATCTCATGTGCGGAATTCTTGCAAGAAGATGTCCATACAGTATACTAACATCTGACCATTTAAATTTTGTTCTTGTCAGACTCTAATAAGCTGCCTCGATTAGTGAAACCTCCGATTACTAAATCCTTCGTGAACCCATTGTTAATCAGAGTATTTCACGGTTGTTTACGATTTGCTTTTGCAACACAGTCATACATTGTCGCTTTTAGATTCACATATGTATATATTTATCAGCAATAAGTCTCTGCATGATTAAAGCACAATGATAAGTAATTATTGTTGATCTTCCTTTTCAGGATATTCCAGCCTGGCCCGCATTGTTACGGATTATGCCGAGTTGGTGACTTAGTACGTGCAAGACGGTACGGTCACAATACCTTGTGGATACGTCGGGAGAAAGAAGCCAGCGTTACCACAAACTCGGTGATCTTAAATTACCCGACCTGGGATAAAATAAATGCTACCAGATCACATGGAATCATCGGCGGACTCGCCACTTCGAGAGAGCCTCTCGACCACGTCGCCGGGCGTGACGGTGAGCGGGAGCGCGAAGATGACAGTCGGGACTCCCAGCCCGGTGGCCCACCACGTCAGTAGGGATTGCTCGCGATGCAGCTCACCCGCCTCCTCGCCAAACTCTTGCCCGCTCAGTCCCGTGCACAGCAGCGGAGCCGGCGGTTCCCCACCGCATACTCCTCCGCCGCCAAGCACGTCAACACACACGAACTTCACTGCGTCACTCCACCTTCACAACAACAGCAGCAGCACCACTAGCAGCAATGCCAGCAACAACAATAACAACAAACGCAGCCAACATCACCAACCTCGCAATATCAACAATAACAATACCAACAACAACAACAACCTGCACATACGAGCCAAGCCGGGGACGGACTCGGAACACTTTCTCCGTAAGGACATCGAGTCGAATCCCCCGCGCCAGTTTGGACTGTCGCACATTCGACACCCTGCTTTTTCCGCCGCCAACCTGCCGATTCCCTTGCCGCGAAACCCCGGCGTGGCGCCGCCGTCCTTTCTCATAAGAGACATTCTCGGGGATCTGAAAACGCGAGAGAACAGCTCGAGAACCGAAACGGACATTCGCGAGTTCGACAGGCGGCCGGCCTTCTCGTACAGGCAAGCCGAGCTGTCGTTTGAACGCGGCGAGCGAGATGACAAGGACATCGACAAGGACGATGACGACGAAGAGGACGACAGGCACAGCGAGACAACGTCGTTGAAAAGATCGCTGTCGCCAGATGATCTCGATTCGAAGTCAAAGGATGACGACTTCAAAAAGGGTGAGTGTTATCATTACAAGCTGTTCTTTATCTCTCCATGACATATTCCTTACGTTAATTTGATACCCAAGCCCATAGTAGTATGTACGCAAACTGTATGCAACATAAAGCTCAACACTACCGTAAGTTGCTCTTCATTTCTGCCGTCGATGCTTTGTATGTATTATGAATATCTAACGCGATGGAGAGGAGTTTCTGTGACGAAAAAAAGAGTTCTTTGTGTCTAATTGGGGGCGATATGAACGCTACAAAGTGATGATAATTTTCATGGATCATGTCGTAAATTTGGTTGACTTTCACGACACCGTCGTGCGACAGATGTAGAAAAAACAAAAACAAAAACAAAGCAAAGTATGCCTCTCCCCAAGACGCAGCGTGTGCCTCAAAGCGAATTATCGATCTGTGGTTGTCTCATGGATTTCGTGTTGTAAAAAGAGAGCATTATCCAGGGGGTTTGTTGCTGTTTCTTCAGCTTTTAGTTGTTACTTTTTTCGACTGATCCCCTCCTTCTCTTGGCCATAAGACCGATTATTTTTCCCCTCTGTAAGTTGGCATTTTCGGCTTCAATACACGGTGTGCGTCTGCGGGATTACCTGCACTCAAAGCTGACGCGCAGTGTATTCCCGAAATGTTGTCAATTTTGTAGATTGGAGCACATCGTCATCTGTCTGAAGTCACGTAAACTTGCACTCCTCCTAAGTTAATCATCTAACAAGTGTACAATTGTTTTTCTGATGTAATGCGTGGAATTGTTTTAGATGGTCTTCTAAAGGCAGGATGAAAGGGGGGGGGGGTCGATGTACTGATGGCAATGTGCGAATGTCAGTGTATTATTTATACAGAGAAAGCAAGAGGGCGTCTGTGCCTCCATGCCCGAAGGATATAGCCCTGTACACAACTATCTAATTGTTCCGTGTCCTTGAGTTTGGTTCTTGTTTGAGTTAACCGGAGTAAAAATCTATTTCATTCGTATTCATTTCACCTCACTTCTTTGTTTTTGAATCATCTCATAGCATCCTTTTTTGTTTTTGCATCTCAATCAATATACCTGTAATTCCCATGCAGTTCACTTTCACAGATTATTTGATAACGAAGTGCAGCATAAAAGACACCGAATCATTTGGGATTTACACAACGTTAATGACTAAAACAATTTATGATTTTAATGAGATGATGCGATATCAGATATAAAAGATCTGATCAGAATGATCAATTAACGCTTTGACCGATACGAGATCATGATATTTTTAATGTATTTACCAAATCGAAGTGGTTGTGCGGACATCTCGCCCCACCTCCATGCGTTGAACAATCCACAATGATATAACAAAAAAAAAAATAAGCATTTGAGCACCAAACGCACTCCAGTGTATGTTACCCTTGGTTACCCCTTCCCCATAAACTCGTCTTATCACAGACACTCATCTGGATTCAGTTACGTCATCCCCGCACACGTTTTCCTCCAAATCGTTTTCATGCCTTCGCGTTTCTACCTGTTTGCATCCACTATTGTTCTTGGATTGTTTGTACTATTGTAACAAAATTCGACCCTCAATCAATCCTCTTCATTTCTATCGTTGTTTTAGTTTATGTTCGCCCTCAACCACCCTCCCTCCCCTCCCCATCTCACATCCCACTCATCACTTCACAGTAACTTCAACTTCCTCTCGGGGACTTCCGTATTCTCCTTTACCCCATGGAACACCCAGCACCGGTGACACCTTTTTTTTTTGGTATAAGCACCTTACCAAGATCCCGATTAGAGCAGTTATCAGAAATAACTTTGTCCCTAAATGAAACAGTTTTCGTGTACCTTTTGCAAACAAATATTTGCCCCTCTCCCTGGACGTAACCTTGAAAGCAATACATAAGTCATGTTACTTCACTCAGGGAGGTGAGACGAAAACTTCTCACCTCCCTGCTTCAATTGTTACTCTTAATGTTATACAACTGAAAGACGTCTACTCTGGGTCTCACCAGGGTAAATATTTGTAAGACGAGGAGGACCCTTGGGTTTCCCCACACTCAAACAACTCTCCTCCTACAAGATCTTTAAAGCATAACGACTGAAATCAGCTGGAACTCACGACACAGTATTATCTCTGGTGGACTGTTCAAAGCATGTTATTGGCCAATAAGGCGAAGGAGTTGTTTCACTTGTTTACACTCTCTGGGGAGACATATGCATATCACGCATCTTCTTAACATCGATTTTGACGGGTACTTATTTTGGTCAACGGTGAAATAAAGTTTCCTTCTGACCAACTATTAAACACAAACAGACAGACACACACACACACACACACACACGCACACACATACTTCCTTAGGGTAAAGGAAGGGGATGCAAATGACCAAATAACTAATGTTCCTTTTTAGTAAACTGCCAAATCCTCGTTAGTTATCGTTTCCGTTAATTTTGTGGGCCCCGTTGAAAACTGGGCAGGGTAAGTTGCAAACTCTTTTTTTGTAGTGGTGGTCCATAGGGGGTTGCTCCCCCGCTTCCACCCCCTCCAGCCCCAAAACGACAACTTTCAACAAAGTGGCGTCGTATAATGCATTTCATTTCGCAAACCCTGAAGTGTTTCTCGGTAACAAATTTCTGTCCTCTTGTTTTTTTAACGTTCTTACAATTGTGTCCAAATCTCCACTCGTCACACTCTCATTCGGTATCATTGTTTATACCAACGAAATGACTGGCATGGAAAGTCTAATGTTCAGGGAGACTTGATTCTTTTGCCGGAACTTCTGTGAAGTAGGCCTACTTGTTTCCTAACTTTCAACTTCAGAAACCATAACCCCCCTTTTTTAAAGATCCAGACATACTCTAAATGTATCATATTATTGTGCATAATAGGGAAGATTTATAGGCCTACAAACTTTTTTTTTGTCTCGTGGTCATTAATGATCATAATTTGGTGGACCCTATCGCTGATATTTTCTTTTTTTTTTGGGGGGGGGGCGGAGGAGGAGGGGTGCAGCAGGTGATATGAAAACTTTATCCAGTTATTTGGAAGAATGGATACGGAAAAAAATCTGTATTGATTTAGAATTATGCGCCATATATTCTGGAATTCCACTTTTATGAATATTCAAGCCATAATGACGGTGCTTGCGATGTGTTAACTTTTCAAACAACTGAATTGCAATGACAATTAATCTCCGTTGTGAGTTCATACATTCCGGTCGTTAAGTAAGCATGTGTATTAACAGCGATAGGCACAAGATAATTGCTTCTTTTGGTTAGGTGGGTTTTTTTTCTGACTTTTGTGCGTACAATCCGTGTATGTGCTTGTTGTGTCGGGCCAGTCCGGTGAAAGCTCGGCCAATGGCGCGGCGCCCCGTTTCGATAGGAACCCGCCCGCCCGCTCGCAACATCCGATCCCCTCGAATGCAAAGAAGAGTTCGGTATATGGTACGTGTGACCGTGCATGCTAGCCAGTGTTGTGGCGTTCGTTTACGAGGGCGAAGCATGAGAACAAGGATCAATCATGACCACGTAATATGCACCGCGCTTAATTAGAGATAAACCCTCTAGATCATCTCAAAGGGGGGAAGGCCCGCCATTTGAGACGGAGAAGGAGAGACAATTTAGGCCAATTTCACGGCTCCACAAACCTCCCCTGCCTTTGATGACAGACTAAAGCAGCGAGCACCATCAGTTTTGATGATATTCCATACACTTTAGTATGAATCTCTTCCCCACCAGTGATACAGCAGGATCATAATACAATTACCCGTAAAGACATTTAAGATATCGAATTAAATATTTCATTTCACCGAACTGTGTTAGAATACTCTATGACTGATGTGATGTCTTTGATGTTTATGTAATGATTATTATAATACACACACGCACACGCACACACACACACACACATGTATATAATTAATGTCCTTTGCATTAATATGATATGCAGTTCTTGGAAAGAGATCTGTCTTAAGGGCATTTTCTGTATACCCCCTTTTTCAGACATACATTCACACAAGCGCACACTGACAAAAAGATACTTAAGCCATGTACGCTCGCAAATATTCATTAAAGACATGCATGCATGCAATCACATATAGGTATGTTCTTTCTTGAGACTTCCGCTAACTGACTTTCTGCACACCTTCACACACACGAGAACCGAACGTTAACTTGTCGACGGTTATATGGTTAGGTCGAGCTGTGCTAACCAAACAGCAATTGGCTTTTTTCGGTGCGTGGGAGTACAGACGATTGCCACAGTCGAGCGTCTAATTCGCTACGACTGACGTGCAAGAAAATTAACACGCCGTCAGCGCTAAACACTATGAAACCTTTTATATAGTACATAATCTGGAGAAACTGAGCGTTATCCCCATGTAGCGCAATGTCCCTATTATATGCGGTACGTGCTGTCAATGAATAGCGACACTTCACGATTTATGATTTAGAAGGAAAAAACTACTATAGGGCTTTTTACATCCCAGTTAGGTGCAGGAACAACATTTCTTTTCTGGCTTGTACTTAAATAATGTGGCGATGATTTTATGGCAATGTAAAACGTGATCCAGTATAAGACGCCTTCCTTGGGATCAAGTTACAATTCAGTGTATCGATCTTAATTTTTATCCTTTTCAAAAGTTTTGTGATCAAGATAATATGATCAGCTCTTTTCATACAAGGTATGATTGGGAGTAGTTACGTCCTTATCAACGGGGTGCGGTGGCAGAGTTGGTTTAATGATGGATAATTATTAATGACCATTGTTGCTACGGGTTATTGAAAGAGTCTTGGCGTGTTTTTTAATCCAATTGATGTCGTCATTTCAATAATTCACCTTGATATCCAATAGCAAGTGCTTTAGTCCAATCTATCTTCGACACAAAACATTCACTAGTCTATGATCATGTACTCCCTCGATTCATCAATTTGATATAAGTAGAGATAGATAGATAGATAGATAGATAGGTAGATAGATAGAGAATTATTAATCAGACATAAATTCCTTGACTTGATTGTCAGTAATTTCCCTCAATTTCTTAAAGATAAACCACGCCCTCATAATGATACATTGAATCTACAGTTAAATGTTAGTTAGTATCATGATAAAGAAAGTCATCTACCCATAACCTTATAATCATAAGGGAAAAGAAAAATCTCGACAAAGATACATTTAAAAAAGCTCTTCGAATTGGATATCAAAGGAAATGCATGATACATGTATTGCTATCACCCTAACCCTGTCGCCGTGATCTAGTTTCTAGTATTCTGTTTACTCACCAAGTCCGAGAAACCACATCCGTGCGTGTGTGTGTGTGTGTGTGTGTTAGTTCAGTGCTGTATCTGCATTTATTAAATTTTATTAAAAAATTATAATTATTTTACTACCTATTTATAGTGCTCATGTATATTGAACTATCATCGTTCATTCAAAGACCTTTTCCGTTATTTATATCTAATTGTTTCAGCAGCAGAATTTTCATAAGACTCTTGACTACTACATACATTTCATAACTGATTCTTAGGTGGCAAAATATCTTGGAAGGTTTAAGTTTCTGGTGGCTTTTTTTCCCCTCAAAGTTGTACTTCTTTACGTGTGCGTTTATCTTTGAGTTTGTGGGGATTTCATAAATTTAAGCAGTTCCTAAAATGATTATTCACTATCAGTGGTTCCGAATGAAAGCAAAACAAGATGAAACTTTCTGCAGCGAAATTTGACCCAGGATTTGACGGTAAAACTCGAGCGTCTTTTCGTACAATAATTACTCGAAATGCAATAACGTAATGCAGCTCGTGTAACATTTCTTTCAATGATTAAAGGGCTCTGTGTTTATTTCAAAAAAAAGGTGCATTTTTCTGAAGACAGAGGGCATGATAAAATATCACGAAATTAGTGTTGATAGTTTGTAAACTTCAAGTGTAACAATGTGAAAATGACTGATAATGTTTTGAAACTCCCTTTGCAATATCAAAGTAAATAGTTAAACAAAGATTCTAAACATGGGCATGAGGGTCTTTACATTTTTCACATACTTTAGAGATTGTTGGTTCGATCTGGCTATTGGCAGGGAGCAAATAAGATGTGGTTTATCAGAATAATGTTTTAATAAAAGCCTTAAAAGCAATGAAACCAAACATTGAAACTTTGTTTTACGATCCACATACGAGTAAAAACGATCCGTCTTATTGAAACGCGCTTCAGGTGTTGTAAGGGATTTACTATAGGTGAACCAGCGACATGTAACATTTTGATTTGAGTTCTATATAAAATAAAAGGATAGCTTCGCCACTAGTTGATCTGTTTTTGGACTATCTTTACCACTGATGTTTAAAAGAAGCAGCCTGTTTGAACAACTGTGTGTTCCCTTCGGAGAATAAAATGCTCTAAGTTGCTCAAAATTGCGCCATTTATTTTACTCCTTTTTACGACACTCGCCATGAGATCATAACGTGATCGTAAAATTCTGTAAAATGCTTGAGTTCGTGTTTAACACAGGCCAATATTCGTATCAAGATAAATGCAGTTCATTGGATTGCTTCTTCCTTTAAAATGAAACGCACTCTACATTTTAACAAAACATCGTGACATTCTCAAAGGGGCCCTGAAATCCAAATGCATGTTGATTTGTGTTGATTTATGATACCTTCAACATCACTTTTGTGGTAAAACGAATATCTAGAAACATTCCCTCACCATGTCTTTTGTTAGTCACATTAATATCACAGAAACATGCAAGTTATGCTGAGTCGAGGAGAAGGTGCATTCCAATGTCTTTTGTTAAACATTTCAGTACTTTAGCAATGATTGACAGATGATGTCATCTCAAGAATATTGGTTTGGAATGATTTTTTGTGGGCGTTCCCAAGTAATCTGAAGAAAAAATAGAAGAAAAAAATCCTTAAAAATATATGGAATGTTTCTAGATATTCGTTTCACCGCAAAAGTGATGTTGAGGGTATCATAAATCAACACAAATCAACATGCATTTGGATTTCAGGGCCCCTTTAATACTAAGCACAATATGTATGAAAGATACACCTGGCATATTTTATTGGTTTGCTGGGGATTTCTAACATCTTCGATAGGGAAACAGACACGAGCTCTTTGTAAAGTTTTGATTACTGTTTCATATATCTATTTTGAAATGGGCAAGTGCTGGTCAAAATAGTCGACACTGCCACAAATTATCAAAAAGAAATTAATTCATCAGATTCCAACTGTCCATCACATAAAGAAGTTCAAGTTGCAGTTATACTGAGATGATAATTATGGTGTACACATACATGATTGTAGAGTGCTAGTGTAGCGGGGGGATGACGTCATACTCCCATAATTCCGTCTGGTTCCTTTAAGTGTACCACGAAAATACTATTGGTTTCCAAGAAAGTGAGTGGTTCATGATAATGATATCTGTGATCCAATCAGTCGATGAATTAAATCTTCCACGTTCCGTTGTCAACCATCTTCATTGTCATTGAGCCAGAGCAGTGAACTGGTATGACGCCATATTTAACGCTTTGATTGTCGGCATTAGGGGAAGCGAAAACTCACTAAGAACAAATTCATTTGGGATTTTCAAAGTCGACGGATTGTTGCGTCGAAACATTGGTTGTTGACAAGCCGACGGGTTGTTACAACGTATTCGGAATAATATACTGTCTTTCCGAGCTCCTTGAAATGCGATTTTGCTGAGATAATTTGTCATAATAATCACATTAGCTGGACTTTAACGTACTAAGAATGCTTTTTACCCTCAGATGCAGGGCTGTTCTCAGTAACATTCCAGAGCTAAGGAAAAAAAGGGGAAGCAAATTCAGGAAGACAGGGTTGAAGAGAGCAAAAGCTAGGTTGATGGAGCAAACGAATTATCGTCTTACCTCATCGTATAACAATTGTATTATCTATAATTTATGTTCCCCTGTTCATTTCAGATGCGTGATTTCAAAGTACATTCTACAACTTCCTTTATTAGGAGCTGTCATAAAAAAAGACCATCGTATGGCAAAACATACTATTTTTTTTTCTAGGCCAAGTAGTCTTCATAAAAGCGGAAAAATGGTTGGATATCTCATTTTGTAAATCTAATCGCATTATTGCTGGACCCATATTGTCGTTGCGTCATGAACGCAAATTATTATCATCATCATCGTCGTCATCGTCGTCGTCGTCGTCGTCGTCGTCATCATCATCATGGCTGCAACTGACTTTTTTGCAAGAGTTACAAAAATACCCTCTTTCCACGCACAGATAACTTATCTCAATCAGTGAAATTTACGAGTGCAGAAAGAAGAGAGAATCTTATGTTAATTATCCTATAACTCCCCTCATTGAGTTTTTATTGGGGTCCTTTTTCATGATAAAGGGATTTTTTTTTAATTCGCTTTTACAACATAAGATAAGAAAAAGTTTGTGATTAATCCGTTCAACTTTTGGACGGATCCAATGTAAAGCTCATCTTGGTTAATTTCATTTTTTTTTTTTTTTGGTCAGCACTGTCTTTTGTTCAGATTTGGACAATGCCATTTCTCGCAAATAATGAGTATTCGATGGATTTCATGAAGCTCTGTTGTCACATTTTCGCCCTCGCCTTTCCTCTCTACTTTCCTTGCCCCCCCCCCCCCCCCTCTGTCTCTGCCGCCTTTTGTATTTGAATACCCTAACAACCCTTCTCGTTGGCTGGTTGAATGATCATGAAACATCATTATCCCGGATATGTTCAATCATGGAGCGACTAATTTTTCTTCTCGCGAGTTAATGAACCACTCCCTTTGTTTCTCTTCGGATTGACCTTGGCGTTTTGACTTTAGAAAAGATTGTACCCCAAGCCAATCAACTTAGCGCACCGCATACCCCTATTTGCGTCCCCGCTCCTATAGCAGTGATCTCGTTAATATATCGGTAATAATATTGATAGAAAAAAAAACCTTGATTAATCGTCCATAATTGATGATAATATGGTCCATAAGTCACCGTGAGGCGCACGTCCTATTTACACATTTGAATAGATCGGCTCTTTGTATTTGATGGATTAGGGAAAAAGTTTGACTTCAAATCTGTCTCTAACATGCACTTGCTTTTCAGTGCAAGTCCTGTGCCCTGATATATTACGTGGTGAAGCTAGTAGGAGGTGTAAGTACTGCCAGTATTACGGATGAAGCGAGCATTATATGATTTTACAATACCGCTAAATCAAAGCAGTATACAAATACATATAGGCTTGATAATCTGCTACGCCTGATTTGCTACTCTCAAAGAATGAATTGGATCGTTATCTGGCAGCGAACAATTAGAGTTCTGATCAAACTAATTACGGACTGCCGCAAGGATGTCCGGGGTTGTGCTCAATCTTGCAAAAAGGTCGTAAGTAATTCATTAAGTTTTTCTGCGTTCATTGTACCAGAGAAAGGATGCCAAAAGAAAAATAAAAAAGTGCAAAAACAACTATTGATTTTGTTTTCTTTTTCTTTAATGGTTGCTTGAATCTGACGAGAGATCAAAATCTTTAGTGTAGTTCGTAGTGGGGTTGATGGTGATGGTGGTTGTGATATCTTTAACATTTTATGTTGAATTTTCTTACGGTTTAGGTAGTGATATCAGATACCTCTCCCTGGGCGGTGTTGTAGAAAATGTATACCCTGTCATTGCATGTCATTACGACGAACAATATAATCCTTCTATACAGAGAAGGCAATAATTTTTGTCGTTTTCCTCGTTATCGATCTCGATCTCGATCTCGCTCTCGATCTCGGCAATGTCTCCTTTGGATATTCACTGGGAGTGGCACACCTACTCCACATTCGCCCCCTCCCCCTTTTCTCAAAATTTGTGGAACTTCGTGGTGTGCCCTGCGATGTTCTGGTTTGCTATAGGCTGCCCTCATCTATTCATTATTTTTAATTGCTCGCGGTATGACATCCACGGAATGATGCACGATGATGCACAGTTATGAATGGAATTGGTGTAGTCGACAAAGGTGCAGGTTTTCTTCTCGACTCATGATTAGAGAGCGGCGTTTGAGCTTTTTCCCTCCCGCTAGGGGGCGGTCGGCGTTAACTGCCGCTCATTGTTTTCCGTCTCACATTAAACGTGTTTCAGGGTATTGAACAACACGTTGTCTTGTTCACTCTGTCGGAAGAAAGCAGCGTACAACATAATATTATGTCGCGGCAGTAATTTTATCGCTTCTTCACTTTCGTAGGATGATTGAATAAAAAAAAAGGACACCCAGACATACACCTAAAGTTAGATTTGATTAGGTTGATGTCAAACAGTTACGGCCCGTAGCGCTGTTAAATCTTGACTTCTTGGCTAGAAAATAGGCCACGGATAGCACTCGGGATGATGGGGGGAGGGGGAGGGGGTAAGGGTACTGCGCGATGAATTAGGAACCTAACATATTAATTACGATTATTCCCGAACACATACTTTTCCTGATTAAGTGCTCACGGACCATGAACTCGGCAATGTTGTTCGTAATGCTATATTTACTGTCATCAAAGCGAATCAATAATCTTAATTCCTAATAATTTATTGATTCACTCGTAATTGGATAAAGCACGAGCCCCCTTGCGCTTTGCCGATTTCGATGCGTCCCATTTCCCCCATCTTGTCCTTACAACCGTGTTTGACGTTAGTTTACTTAGTCCTTACCTTAATCATCCGTCCCCCTCCCTCCCTCCCTCCCTCCCTCCCTCTTCTCCTTTCTCCCCATCTCCTACGGGGAGCGATGAAGCGTACGTGTGTGCCGGTGAGCGACGCAACACCCACCCTGCCGGTTGGGGGCGACTTTTTCCTCCGTCGTTGAGGAGTCGCCGCGCCGCCACTGTCGCTAAACGCGTGTCGCTCTTCAACACGCGCGCACAATGCCGAGTGGGACTTCTGCTCAACTTCCGCCATTTTGCATACATCCCAATGGTGACTTTTGATTTCAGCAAACGAGGAATAATTATCACCAAGAAGAACATCACACTCATGATTCGTGTGCGTTTGTTTGGTTGATGTAAATAAATCCATTCATTTTTCCCCTCTCGCGTTATTCCAGCGGATCCTACTCATAAAATAAAATGAAATATGCTTTATGTAGAACTCTATTCAACGAAACGTCAAGTTAAACATTTCAAACGTCCCTTTTAAGATATATATATCCCATATAGGCCCCTATATGCTACATTCTGACCTCCAACCAAGAGGTTAACACCCGTAACCATCATCATTAATCAAGATATTGGTGCGACCTTTTTCTTTTTACGTTGCAAGTTCTGTGTGTCGCGGCGGTTTAGCAGATACTGCACATGTCGAGTCCTTTTTTTTTTTAACATTCCACACACGTTGAGCTATATTCCCCGTAGTCCCATACAGTATACATTCCAAAGCAAACATTCAATTCTCAACACCATAACTAAACCGTCCTATGGAGGCCAATCGCAGCAGACGGGGCAAGGGAGGGAAAAATCGGAAGGAGGGAATATAAGAAGCCAAGGGGCTCATCATAAATTAACCTTTGATGGTGACGAGTGAGTTTTTTTCGGGATGAAAGATCGTGAGTGGATTTTCGAACCATTTCCCTTCTACAAATATCCGATGACGATTAATACCAATTTGCGGATGCATAATTTACTACGTAACGAGCCAGAAGGTGACAACTGGGAAAGGGATACGGCGGCCGTAAAGCGCCAAAGGCAAAAGAAAGAAAAAAAAAACCCGGAGAAGTAGAAGAAGAGAGATGATGAAGACTGAAATTATATAAAGCGAAGCAAACCCTGCTTGACAAGAGGGAGCTGAATGTGTGTCTGCGATAACAAAGTGGGAGAGAGAGAGTGTGTGTGTGTGTATGTATGTGTGTGTGTGTGTATCCTAGGCCCAAGTGTAAAGAGTCTCACCCATCCGCAGGGTATAGGAGAAAAATAAACATGATCCTATAAGATGACGAATTGGTCTCGTTATCTGCGTTCTTTGAAGCGCCATACCATAAATGATGGCGATGATGCGGCCGTTTAAATAATAGAGCAGCCAACTTCGACAAGTAGAAGAGCAGAATGTCAATTGAGGACATTAGGGGCGTTTAACTGCTCCTTTTAAAAGATTCTCTCACTTTATGAGACGCCTATAGCTCTATGGAACAAATCATACCTTCCGATATATCAAAAAGAGCTGTGCGGAAACGGTATCATTTCCAGCAGTTATTTTAACTCATCCAAATAAAATACAAATACAAATAGATAAGCAAATGAATGAATGAATAAATGAATGAATATGATTGAATATATGAATAAATAAATAAATAACAAATAGATAAATATATAAAGAAGTCAATGAATGGATAGGTAAAACGCATCACTAAATAAATACATAAATGAATAATCATCAATAGATATCACATACCCATAATTATAACTTATGTGTGTGTGTGTGTGTGTGTGTGCGAGCGCGCATGTATGTGTGTGTATTTGGATCAATGCCATTTATAGGAGTAATAAGTGTAAATCTGTATCCCATTATCACTCTCTTTCTCTTTATGGTTTTGTTCTTCTCTGTCTTGTACTGGACACGTCATCACGTCTGACACGTTTCACAACAGACCCTTATAGAGCAATCACGCGTTGGCCAGACGCGACAAGATTTCTGTTATATACTCTGATGTCAAGGGATGAGATATACGTATGATTCAAAACTCGGTTAGTTGATCGTCCGTATTATATCAATATCGCGCGAACTGTTTCCACACATGGACCTTACGCACAGGCTTTAATTCGTGTTCGTAACGCGTAAGCAATTAACGTGTTTTGCAGGCGACATCACTCGTAGGTGCCCGTTAATTAAGTAATTGTCGGGCATTTAACGGGCTCGTTGACATGAGCATTATAATATGAAATGAAGTTTTCAGACAAGATGCCTGATAGTCTGTGTATTCAAGACTCTGTAAGGGCTTTGATTCTTCTACAAATTAGGTTTTCCACCTCCCCCCCCCCCATTTCTGTATAATGAATGTATTGTCTTTTCATTTCTTTGTGATTGAAAACAGAAAAAAAAAACTACTGAATCTCGTGAATACCTTGTTTGTTTGTTTTTTTAATCAAGTGCGTCGATGAATAAGCAAACACTTCCCACACTACACAATTACGCTTAAGATATCATCCCTTTGTTTAAGAAGTAAATAAGTGTTTCACAGCAAGCTCTGTTCAATACACCGACTTGCAAATAATATGTGTGGCGCTCCGTCGGAATGAGTCAAAAGTCGCAAAAAATGAAATCGTAGTTATGCCTATATGTGAATTCTACAGACTCTAAGCTTTACACTGATATGTAATACAACTCATTTCGACATCCCTATAGATCATAAAAACGAATATTAACTACACTTATGATGTCAGTCCATTTTCTAAATAACGGAGAAAATCGCTCTCAAAGTTCAGGTTATGTTCAAGCTCACAACCTGTTTCTTTCACGGGACGAAACAATACAACAGTCCTGCTTAGCGACGGCGTTTACGCTCCATCGCACGCACAACCATATAAGGCGATAGCTTGGGTGTGTAAGATAATTAACCAATCGCAGGACAGGTCTATCATTAACGATTCTGACCAATACGGTAGTCCGAATGTAAACTTCGGGGCGTTTGTGTCCGTGCCGCTGCCGCCGCATGAATGAGTCGGTACGCGTTGTGTGTCGGCTGCGGTGTAGTTTGCCCCAAGTTTTTAACTCACAAACAATAGGAAACAGTAGAGAGAAAAAAGGCAGGCAATGCGTATTACGAAAAGCATCTATAGCGAGAGCGTTGATCGCTTCCATTCTCCTCCCATGTTGTTGTCAATGGAAACTATACAGGATGCGTTTAGCAAGTACCAATACCTAAATCGAACCTGAGAACCTGTTGTAGGCGGGCACGCAATGCGTCTTACGAGAAGCGTCTTTTAGCGAGGGCGTTGATCGCTTCCATTCTCCTCCCATGTAGTTGTTGTCAATGAAAACTAAAGAGGATGCGTTTAGCAAGTACCAATACCTAGATAGAACCTGAGAACCCATTGTAGGCGGGGGTTCAAAATGAAGTTAATTAACGATAGTCGTCTTTTGAAATCGTATTCTTAAAAACCCTTAAATTACGCACATGGTCGTAATGTTGCAGAACATAAAAGACTGCTTTCGCGTCTGTTCTGCTGCAGCTGTATACCTCCGTAACATTCTGAATTCCCGCCATATTAGGCACATTTCCTTTATAGGCGTTGCGTCCTCAGTAATTATCACTTATCAAGCTTGCCAATGCTGCACATACTATACGTATCAGAAGCAAAGGTTGATGTAGGCCTGACAGCTTCACGTTGGGTTTATAATAATGACTGTATCATGAATATACTTCTTATTCTCGGTCACTTTTGTAATACCATAACATATAAAGAAGCGTTAACTTGTAGCTTAAGTTTTTTTTTTTCCCGTCACATTTACAGTTACAATCTTTCTGCATTTGTGAAGTTGAGTATAGATAATTATACTGACATATATTCTGAATTAATACTTTACGGAGGCCTTACTCATTTCGTTTTGTATTCACAAACCTTACTAAAATAAATGATTGCTTGATTACTTTCGGCTAAAGGAAACACCGGAAAAGGAACCGCATTTAATGTGTGTGTGTTTGTTTGTTGTTGTTTTTTTAACGAACCTAAGCTAATAGCGAACCATATTTCATTGTGTGATTAACGAACCTTCAGAATAATCAATTGAATTCCCCCCAAAAAACAAACAAACAAACAAGCAATTCAATGTCATGCGTTGTCAATAGTGATAAAAGGCCCGTTTTTATTTAGTAGTGTGCATGTCTCAATACTCCTGTGTTTCTTTTTAATGATGTAACTCTCCTTATGATTGCGATTGATGTTGAGCTATTTCTTTCCCGCAAGCTTGAAAAGGAAGCAGCTAAAATTCAGGCAAGGAGACGAGTTTGTTTTGTTTTGTTTTTTTTTTTTCATGAGATACAATCATTAAGACACACAGTACATTTATTCCCGAAAGTTGTGTGATTGCTTATGCGCTAAAGAATTGTGTCCATTATAATGTATCAGGCACTATACAAAACGGTTGAAATCTGCTGAAAGTCGAACTTCGGTTTTTTTTTTTTTTTTATATTTCATTTCCATTTCAAGCGGGGATAGACTATAGGAATTAGTTTGTCTATACTGACAGGAGACACTAGTTTTCCAGTACATACTCCGCATTTAAACAGTCGCCATATTTTCGTGGTCAGAATCAGATACACACGTCCATACCTACCTGTAATAGTCCGCATAAAAAAAAACAAGCACGCCAAACAAATAATTTGATAGAATTAATAGAACCCTCAGCGATATCATGCATGGCAGATCAAATCAAGTTCAATAGGTGAGAAAGCTAAATGATGTTAAAAAGTTGACTTCTTTGCGTTTCTCTTTCAGTTTATGAAAACAGAATTACACTATTGAAGCGGATTGTCTTTGTTTTCAACCATTGCCATACAAAGCATTTTTAGTCTTCTGAGCAAATCCGAATCCCTATATACTTTAATTTTTGCTTGATAATGTAATAACACTGGTTATAACTTTAAAAAGGACTCGCAAATTCAAAGTTTCAAACCGTATACTAAAACATTATATTGAACACGGTGTATTTCAAAAAAACATTTTGAATGCGTTGTGTGTTAGCATGTTAATGGAATCAATCTGCCTTTTATTTTCCGTACGTAAAGCGCACGAAAACAAATGTTACCAAATACAGTGGAATCCATTGTACGGGGTGGTATTATCATTATAAGTATATCCCTTTCCTTTTTACTTTTATTATTTGCTTGAAGCAGTAGTCAAACCATGTGTCATTATCGTAGCGACATCACTTAGGAATTAGAATGTATGAAGATAATGGTTACTCATTTATTTCACGCTATTATAATAGCATTTGCATTTTCCAACTGTTATTGACAGTATTATGGTACTGTATGGTTACGATTACGAATGCTGGTTATGAATTCAAAAGACTGGTTCATTAATCGAACTATAAAGGTAGCTGTTTTGAAACGGTAGTTCGGTACAAGTTCGAAACGCAAACGAAATCATCGTCAAAGGGGGAACTGATAGCTCTAGAAAACTTGTTTAGCCCAATAAAGATTACCGTATGCAATCCTTGTAAAATGTTTTGACTATGGCCATCTGTTGAGTATTTTGAGAAATTATATAAAGAATTATTTGTTTGGATTATGCCAAGAATTAGTTTGAACTATGAGAATAAAAATGCGTGGTTACCCCAACAATGTCGTAGTTCGATGTATAGACATGATGGGTAAAGTGAATTCATGACTTTGCTGATTGATGATCATTTCTGTATTAAAAACCATCAGATAAGTCTCGTAGATGATACCTTTGTAATCGTAGTCAAAATTCTGTTGAGCGATGAGACGAAAACCAACAAACAAAATGCCATGTATCATCGCTCGAGTTTCCAACATTTGGCGTCACCCGACCAACAATAAGTGACGAATCAAATGGAACATTATATTGTGGGAAAGCGGGCTGTGTTACGATTTTGAAATGTTGTGAGCAATGCTTTAAAAAAAAAAAGAGAGAGAAAATGAGGCAGAGTTCAACAAATTAGAAAAAGCACGTAAATGCAGGCGATCATGTTTAATAGTCAAAGTAAGAGATTACAATCGGCCATGCGGATGTATATGATTGCCTTATTTACATGTCTGATTTCTATAAACTATGTTATATTTAAATTTAAGTTCCCTTCCCTCCTTGATAAAAGTTGTGTTGGGTTTTCGCTATAGGCATTTATTAGGACACGCTATAAAAACGACAACAAATGACTACTATACATCAAGAGATGACCTATACATGAACTACAATAATTCTGTACGTTCTGATATAATGCAACTGCTTGTTTGTTTGTTTGTTTGCTTGTTTGTTTTGAATTACCATGGTCTATGTCAGGGGAAAGATGAAGAAAAATAGTAGAGTGTATCACTCTCAAATCCGAATGATTGCGATAAGTGTGTATTATCGCCCTTTCTATACAGGTAAAAGATTTAAGCTTGGTATGCTATTATAAAAGCCTTGTGTCACGCAGAAGAACTGATTCCGCGATCCCTTTAACCTTTCATAAAATTCACGTTTTAAGATAGTAACGATAGCTTGTAGGAGATAAAGTAAGTTAGCGTCCCTGGCTGTGGTTCTGAACACAAAAGGGGACTGAAAAAATCTTTTACAAATTAGCAGACATAATGCCGATCCTCCAACACTGTCGCTCCATTACGTCACTAATGCTGCTATCAATGACGAAAAAAGAATACTGGTTGCGTGATTATCCACCCTTTGATAGCAGGAAGTTTACCTTTCATTGTTCAAGGCTTCGTTGATGCGGGGTTTACTCGGATACAAGGCGTGAACAGTGTCGTCCGAGTTCTTTCATTCGGAATTCCTCAGAATACACAATTCAATAGGCAATTAGCGCTGCTACTTCGCAAAGCTGTTAGCCAAATTCTTTGCAGACTTGACCTCTCACATGTCAGCTACACGTAAGACACAACAAACAGCTATCATTACACACATTCTGATTTTAGAAAAATAAAGAAACACACTTTTGAGTAGCGACACAGCTTTCTGTCACTTTTTCAAATAGGTCCTACTTCTAAAAAATACAATGACAAGAGTCAGAATATCCTCCAAAGGGAACACGAGCTATTTGGGCATTGATAATGTTTGTCGTCCGATTTCTCTCCATGTCGTCGCGGTCCAAACCATCATAAGAAAATAGGGCAATAAGTTTTATTAACCGGGGAAATAAAATTACGCATTACATACATTTGACTTAAATTATCATACGAATTGTCGACTTTATAAAGACGAGAATAATTGAGAACTTAGGCCATGCTATATCTCCAAAGATGAACTTTAAACAGCAAGTCACATACCAGGGAACGCAAGTTATAATTATTTGAATGAATTCATTAATGAGGCCAATAAAAGTTGTAAAAGTACACACACACATACAGAGGTTTCAAGTTCGATATGTGATCATGTATTAGCTCATTGATAAAGTATCATAAATTTTTCGTGATCATTCGTTGGAATTATTTTTTTTCAGCGCCATTTGTGCGTCACATCAATCACCACTTCATGAAATGTGGTGCATGTATCAAACGCAACTCGCTGGTCATGCAATCGATAGCCTTGGTCAGCTCACTGCTATTACGTAATTAAGCCCTCGCAGCCGCCGACGCCGCCGCGCGCACCATGCTTTGTTTTGTCTTCAATGGGGTCAAGAGCAATGCTTCATTAGCATACGCCCTAGCAACGGAGGCGGAGTTTCAATCGGGCAAGAACAATAGGTGCGAAACGCAACGCAAAGGCGAGCATTCGAAAAAAATGAAACCGAAAAAAATTGTCGCAGAAAAACTGTGATTTGGGACCCTTGTCCTCATTTTTACACGCTGAAATTTTCTGTACAAATAGATAAAACGTCAAGGAATCAAAATCCGTCATAAAAAAATTTCGACCCGAGCAGTGCTTCCCCTTCATTTTCGGCTCATTACGGGAAAAGTCCCCGTGCGACTTATGACTCATTTTGTCGGAGCGCCACACATATCATGAGAAAATCTGTGACCGCTCTACAGATTGTCTTGCTGGATTATCTACTCGTATTCGCACATGTTCCCTGGTCATAATCTGTCTTTTCTTGCCACTGTCTGCATGTGCATGATTTCTTGCCAATAAGTCGGCGTTTCTCGCAAGTTGACCTGGAAAATGGGAAACTAGACGCGGAGGCAAAATAAAAAAAAAAAAGAGAAGAAAATACTGGCGATGATCATATCGATGACGATGTTGATGACGATGCTGTGGTAGTGGCGTTGGTAGTGGTGGTGGTCGTCATCGTATTGGTGGATACAATGAGGAGGAGGAGGAGGAGGAGGAGGAGAAGGAGAAGGTGGAAAACCAATATTAAAGGGAATGTAACTTTCTTTTTCTCTCTTTTTTTTTCTGTAGATGGTGATCTCGATGACGGTGCCGACGCATCGGCGGGGAGCAAGACCAAGAAGCCCAGGAAGGCGAGAACGGCGTTCACCGACCACCAGCTGAACACTCTGGAACGCAGCTTCGAACGCCAGAAGTACCTGTCAGTACAGGACCGCATGGAGCTAGCCGCCAGCCTAAACCTCACCGACACCCAGGTCAAAACGTGGTACCAAAATCGCAGGTGGGTACATTTCCACAATCGCGTCAATATATTGGCGGTCGCCAAAACACACAACGAAACAAATAAGGCGGAATCGTTTTTAACATTGATATCTAGGAACGATGATGGAACTTTTTTTTTTCACCTGCAAAATAGTTTCGCGATATTGATGAATTATTGATTTTGATGCCATATCGCTTTGAAGAGTACTTAATATGTTCGGAAACTGTGGCCATTCGTAGTTTGTCTCTCGAATAAAACAAAAAGAGTGACCAACAAATGATAAAATTGGGTTGTAAATCTTATCCATATGTATAGAGCGAATCTTCTCCTTTAATATTCGCCTTGGTGGGTTGCACTCCATGCACTTCTGACTGAGATTTCAACCCCTTTGTGCCTTGAATGCCTACTGGCACAGAAACACCCATAGCATTGTACACACTGTCCAACGTCACTGGTACACAAAGTGTTAATCTTGGCTTGCAGTGTCTAACGCAATATTAGCGCACGCTGAGAGCACCTTGCATAAAGAAGTTAGTTTCTTTCCATTCCATAACGCCACCGTGTCTCACTGAGGGCAGCCGATGACTGTATTGTACACTGCAGCAAACATTTTTCCGGCGAGATTTCACGTCGCGCACATTGTTTAATCATTATTATTATTATTATTTCCTGTTTAATTTGTGAAGATTAATTTCCTTTTATATAATTTTGGGTCAGATATCCTATATTCTCCTAGAAATCATCAATCTATATGTATAGATTAATGATTACGAACAACGAGGAAAATGATTATGAGAATTGCTGCACATCAGCTCACATGGGACAAGAGACATGTACGGTGAATGTCAAGAGGTGGCGCTGTTTAACATTAGTTTTCAGAAGATTTCTATGCGCGTCGACTTTACGTCCTGCAATAAAACAAGACTGCGTCTAATCTTGGGCGTACAGTAGAACTCAGTTGATGATTTTCAGTGATATTCATTTACGATGGACATATGCATTTTCATTGCGGCTGCCTTTCGTCACGAATCTCTTGAATGTTATTGTGAAAATACAAAATTGATTACGACGATTCTCGAAAAGATCTTATTAAAAAATGTACAATGAACACAAATACACTAAACTTTTTAAGAGGATGGGATTTCCAATTGTAGATTGAAAGAAAGAATTACAGCTGCTGGCAGAACAACTCCATTTCCGAAAGGACTGAATCTGTAGGGAGTGGGGGTATCATTGCATCATTAATGATGACAACTTCTACTTGGTGAATGGGTAACAATATTTTATTGGAAGGTGTATGGACCGCGCAGTTTTCATCTTAGTTGGGCAAAAGAGAGAGGGAGGTGGGGAATACTTACACTACACCGGCATGAATCTTAATATAGCCTCTGAGCGATGCTGATATCAGAAGCAATGTAGAACTAATCGGTTTAGGGTCACGGAGCGTTCTACTTCCGGTGTGCCAAAGAAAATACATCAGCGGACAATCCGCCCTGGAAGCAACTTTTGAACAATAGCGGTTTTCCGAGAATAGGCCCAGAAAGATCGGATACGAGTCCTTTGTAACTGCTGCCTCATTGTTGTTTAGTTTAATCCTAATGGGACCTACATTCGCATGAGTGATTTGTTTGATTGATATTGATATTTATATGTTGTTTACTTCCTAACCACCTCCTTTCTGTTCGTTAAAATATAAAATGGTTCTTACTCTTGCCCACAAAACAACGAATTGAGACTAATTATCAAAGGTTCAAATCATAATGCCTTTTAACGTGTTTATGATTTTCTTTTTGCTTTGCATCTCTTCCAATTACTTGTGGATGCATTGAGTTTACATATTTTTTTCTAAGAGGTCTAAGATTGTTTGTTTTCTATTCATTCTGTCGCTCGCTCTTTATCGACGTCGAAACAATGACATTAGCACATCATGCCACAACGAGTTCCTTCTCCATCTAAATATTATGTCAATAACAATCTGTAAGAAGACGTCGCGTGTATTTGTAAATTTATTATGATATACGGACATCATTCAGAGGTGCCTCAACTATTACTAACCCTTGAGAGTCTCTGTCGTCATTTCACGTGGGGAAATGGAGATGTAATTATAATGATTATCATCTCCCTAAAATATAAATATATAGAGAGATATACACAGTGCATACATGTTTCTTATTTCAAGAGTGCCATGTGATGTCATCTCGAAAATCTGAATGGAGTTATATGTCTATATGTTACATGACAAAAAGAGGGTCCGTATGGCGTTTTCTTTAAGTTGTATATAGGTTGAGGCCGCTGAATGGCATCAACTACTCCGGACTCTCAAAGAAGGTGAATTTTTACACTGCAAGAGAGAAAGAGAAATAAGAGAGAGAGAGAGAGAGAGAGAGAGAGAGAGGGGGGGGGGAGGGAGGGAGGGAAAGAGTAATTTGATACCACCAAAAATGCTAAAACATCCCCGGAAGACATTATAACGTGGAGTCAACAGGTCCGCTTTGAATAATTTCACATTGCACCAAAACAAGCTTCGAGACGCTCATGCATTTGCTACGATTATTCGGGGAAAGGGGGAGATGTCCTTTCCTTTTCGTCGATTTCCAAAATGACAGAAGGGTAAAGAAAAAAATCTAAACGATCGTTCCTGTACTCGGGGAAAAGCGTAGGCGAACCGTTTTTAATCCTCCGTGTCCCAGGCGCCCCTCCGAGCAACGCGATTCTGAATAGTCGGGACTATCAGAGTTAATGCGAAACCACGGGGGAATCGCCCTCACTTTAAAGTCGCTTAAACTGAAAATAAGAAGTCCGCAACGCTACCGGCATCTGCAGGGATTTTCCCCCACCGTCTTCTTTTCCATTGAAACGTCTACGATGATATTGCATTTAACGGCACTGGATTACACTCCAGTTTATCCGCTTCGCCCTCAATAGAATGACATACATATTTGATGTCCTAGACGGCTTTGAAATGGAAATGCCATTTCCCCCATCCCGCTCGCTAAGTTCTCGTGGACATCTGTGTATGGCTGACGTGGTGCATTGTTAGCAAAAGCTCTTCCGTTTGTTGCGGGCATACTGTATCCGGTTTATCCCGCTTCATCTCTTTGATGGAGTGAGGTATAGTTGCCCAGATACAGGGGGTGCTGTAGCAATGTCTCTTCCTGGAACTGGCAAGGCGCAGCCTCCACCAGCCACAAGGAGGAGAATGGTGGGAGGAAGAGGAAGAGGAAGATGAGGAGGAAGAGGAAGAAGAGGAAGAGGAGGAGGAAGTGGAGGAGGAGGAGATATGGAGAGGAGAGGAGAAGGGAGCAAAAGGGCTGACGAGGAGCATTAAGAGGTGGAGGAAGAGGAAGAGGAAGATGAGGAGGAGGTGGTGGAGTTGGAGGACGAGAAGAGAAGATGAGGAGGAGTAGTAGAAGAAGGAAGAGAAGTGGAGGAGAGGAGAGGAGCACAACAGGGATGAGGACAGGAAGAGGAAGTGGAAGAGGGGATGAGAAGCGGTAGTAGAAGGAGGACAAGTTAGGCGCATGGAGCGGAAAGGAACTAAAAAGGCTGACGATTTGAAGGAAAAAGAGGAAGAGCAGGATGCAGAGGAGAGGCAAAGGGATGAGGGGTGAGGAAGAGCACAATGAAGAAGAAAGAAATGTTGGAGGAAGAGGAGAGGGAGGAGATGAGAAGTGGTAGAAGGAGGAGGACAAGGCGGAGAACAAAGAGGAGCTACGATGGAAAGAAGAACAGAGGGAGAGGAGGAGGAATACGAAAAGCAAGATGATGAGGAGGAGCACGATGAAGAAGAAGAAAACGTTGGAGGAAGAGGAGAGGGATGAAATGAGAAACGGTAGTCATGGTAGTAGGAGAGCAAAGAAGAGAGGACAGGAGAAGTGACAACTGGAAGGAAGAAGAAGAGGAGGAGGAGGGGAGAACGGGAGGAGAGGGAGGAGGAGGAGGAGAGGACGAGATGGAGAAAGAGGGCGGGGTGAGAAAGGGGTAAGAGAGGGGGAAGTGTGAGAGAAGGATGAGTTGGAGATGACCACAAGACATCTTCACTGTTGAATGATGTGGAAGGCAGACCAAAGAGGTACTAGGCTCGCCTTGTACCTCCTTGGGCAGACCTACACCAACACTATACACGTTCCATGGGCAAAGATAATGTCGCAATCATAATGACAATGATGGCCCAGTATTTCCATTTCTTCGTAAAGAAAGCCATCTCCAGCCTTCACATCTATAATGAATGCCATGAAAAGAACACAACCGTGATTTGCTCAGCTTTATATCAGATGATATTGCCCTGAAAAATAAACAAACAAACAAACAACAATATCAAATTATAGAACAAGTGCATATCTTAGATATATACACAGTTGTGAGAATACGACACAAACGTAATGGAATTGTCTAAGATATTTTGAAATACAATAATAATTATTGAGATGAAGGCCAAGGCTAAAGCGAAACAGTCGTAGGCACCTACTGAGGGACATGGACATGATGGAAACAAATATTGCCGCCAAAGAAAGGCATGGGTCAATCAGATGATAATAATGATAATGCAATTAATTTGTTTTACCAACGGCAGAACAAGGTCGGCCCGATATGCCATTTCTGTAATATACGCTCTATAGAATGAAGTAAGCGGAACTTCCCAGTTCCAACATCTGGCTGAGCGGACGCGCGCTCTTTATAAGGTGGAGGAAAAACAAGAGTAAACCCCCATAGAAGTGGATGATTAAACTTTTGCGGTCGCGCCCCTGAAGAGGCGACCATCGGTCACCACTGCGCCGAGTCGAATCTACACAAACTGGACACCTCTTGGGGGCCCGTTCACCTATACTGCAGCAATAAGCAAACCAAGCATATGCCGTTATAAATAGCCATCAAATCAAACACGACTCGGTACTTCACGCTTAGGCGAATAACATCGCAACAGATCGACCGTGTTTTATGTATTCCGGTTAATCTTTTCCTCTTTCCTTTGTTGATTCTTTTTTATAAGAGCCAACTTGGTGATTGAAAAGAGAAATTGTTATCGGTGAGGGTGGCTTGACAGTTGGTTATGAGGCTTGTAAACTTGGTGGCAGCACACGTTCTCTCTCCTAAAACTATTGTTCCATCTTTGTAGGCGTTTCGGGTCATAATTTTATTACCCTAAATGAATGCATGATAATAATTGTGAAGAGACGGCCGCGAGAAACAAAGGGGGGAGAGAAAGAATGAGATGAAGAGATAATGAGATACAGGAGAAGAGGGAGAAGAGGGGGTGGGCTCCATGGCATTTGCTCCTGCGACAAATGCTCCCATGAAATATCTGCATGCTGAGCTAAACAAAACATAACTAATAATACCCATAAAAATAACCCTAATCCTAATCCTAACCCTCACATCAAACTATACCCTAAAACCCTATCACAAACCTAATAACCTTTACCCTAACCCTAAGTCCTAGACCGGAGCAATACTGAGTAATTTGTCGCAGGAGCAAATGTTGTGTCGCCTGGGAATAAGATTATATGATATTATAATCATGATAATAGTCCAATGTATTAATGATACAGGTAGGGAGAAAGAAAGAGTGCTCGTGTGCGTTTGTACAATAATTATGTGTGCGCGCGTGGATGTCTGTGTGTGAATATACACAAGTACACTTAACGAATCACACTCATTGGTGCCAATATAACGCAATCGCTGCCCGTGGAAAACGAAAGCCGTCGACTTCCCTTCAAAACGTTTTTTTTCTTCTTCTTCTTCTTTTTCAAACTGAAACAGACTTGACAATGTGGTGCTCTACTTTAGGAGGTTAACCAAAAAATGAAAAGAAAAGAAAGACGCCCGGCAGGGGGACAATTACTTTATGCCTCGGTCACAATAACCGAGAACACAAACAAAAACAATTTGAGCCCAAGAGCGTTTCCTGGCCCTTTAACGCCCCATTCTTTAGCCGTTTTATTTCTCCTTTGTTCCCCAAAAGGAGGGAGAAGACTGAACGAGCGACCATAAGCAGCGCTGAGAGAGAAAAGAGAAACAAAATATGAAATCGCATATGAAAATATGAGCAAAGTCGATGCACTTTACGAACTTTTGCAGAGCACTAGAAAACACAGTCACACTCGACAAAATCTCGACATCCCCCCATTACATTTTTAATTCACTTCAATGCGTATCGTTTTGTTTGCATTCTTCTTTTGCCCACGTCATATTAATTGATGCTTGATAACAAAAGCGTGAATGAAGTTTTTGAAATTATGAATTAGATTTGACAATCGATATCAGGGGCGGGACCAGGGATTCCGTAAAAGGGGGGCGCAAAAAAAAAAAAAAATATTTCTGTGCTATTTCCGGGTTTCATCTCAATCTTTTTCTTTTTATTTCTTTTGTTTTTAACAAAAAATAAAGAGGGGGCGCGCGCGCCCCCTCTGGATCCGCCACTGCATAATACCAAGGTAGAAATAAGTTTTGTAATGTCTATCTCCACTGTGTATTTAATGTTGCTTCATTTGAAAGTTGTCTCAACTAGTTCATTAACATAAATGCCATCTTTACTTTGTTCTTCTTACTATCTCTTCAGAACGAAGTGGAAGCGCCAAACAGCCGTCGGCCTCGAACTCCTCGCCGAAGCGGGCAGCTACTCGGCCTCGATGCAGCGACTGTTCGCCCCACCGTTCTACTACCACCCGACTCAGGGCATCGTGTCCAACTTGGACGGGCTGTACGGACTCCAGGCGGGCCAGCGGCCGGTGCTGCCCCGCCTCTTCCTGCACGGGCTGCAGCAGCACGTTAGTCATCTACCGCTGACGCCTAGACCACTCCACCCACATTCCCACTAGCTGTTCGTTCTTTTCTTTTCACTTATAGTCTTTTCACCAAGTCAGATTATTCGGAGTCAGACATTGAGATTTTTACCTCCATATTATAGTGACTATTTTTGCCGTTCAGCCCTCCTCGTGCCATATAAAACTGTATAGAGCATCATTCAACACTGTTTACCTGAATTGTGTGCTTGTATGATTCCACATTGAAGTGAACTTGATAGTCCCCACCCCCCATTTCCATATTGGAATGGGGAGGGGGGGGGGGGCGTGGTAGGAACGCTTAACCAGCAAACCCAATTAACGCACAGAGTGGACCGCACGTCAATGATTCTTTCACGATCTACCAGGCTACGTCACACATCCTTCTTCCCACCTGTGACACTAACACCACGCCCACTGCTGAGACCAGTGTAAAGACGGTGCTGGTGTAACATTCTTGGGACCAACGTATGAGGATGCGACCTTTCAAGCTCGTGGGCACTGCAAGGCTGATGATTATATATAAATACATGTAATACCGATATAAGTGCTTATGTGAAGAGAGGACGCCCCCTATGGACGTCAAGAAGCTGAAGACAACATCAGAAGCTTACAGCCATCGGAATCTTGACTATGCTTCATACGTCTAGCAGTACGATGTAAATGGACAGAATGACAACTACATGAGTAAATACATGAATTAAACCTGCCATTTAATGTGTTTCGTCAATGACGCAAAATCTGAGTGGTGACGGAAAACAGCAATGCTTGCCTACCCCCTCAAGATTACCACTTTTAAAATATCATTGGTATTTGCATACCATGTAGAACGGCAGTGATATATTTAGCGAATACCGGGCAACAGCACCCGGTTCTGAAAATCAGATGCAGTTGTATCAGTTACCTACCCTCAACCGCATTCAAGTAGACTTTATTCTTTTCGTCTTTAGTGAAATGCGGCAATGATATTAAATAAATGACTAATACTGTTGAATTCACATTAATCTTGTCTAATACCACCTTGACATTATACGCAATTTTTATGGAGAAATTGTCGCGACATTTCAAAGTCTAATAAGAGGTAGACATGTGACTCGTAGCACTCTTATTTTCGTAGTCAAAAGTACTGCACTTGCGATAGCAACGATATACGCGTATTTCCTCGCAGGCAATAAATTGGCTGCTACCATGGAAATCGAACCTTTTGTAAGTTGCAATGTGCGAAGTGTAGTGTTTAAGGAACTGATGACAAGGGAACGGAAGAATCACGACGTTGAACGAAATGAAATGTGTCTCACTCTGAATGTAAAAACGAATATCAATCACTGATAATGTTAAACCGTTCTAGTCTTTACGACGATTATTTGCTTGACAAGAGATTTCCATGTCCACTATGACATGACGGATAATATCTTTATTCAATCTTCTGTATCATGATCATCCATTACTGCAGAAGATTATCGAACATCACCGTTTTCCAATGTCTATTTGGAGAAAAACGCGTCTTCAGTATCTATAGCATACTTTGTATTGATAACGACGTTATCTTGTTTGTATCGATGTCGAAAACAACAACGGCAACAAACAGAAATAACTTTTCCACAGACAAAGGTCCTCGAAGTGTTTACATGTTCGTAATTTTCTTGCTCACGTCATTGTCTAAGACGTGTAAGATTTGAATTGGGGGACGAAAAGAGTGTTCAGCGCGGAGGCTTCTCTCGCCTGACATTTTGCTCGCCAGTCATCCAAGTAATTCTCAGTGGATATGTGTCTAACAGACGGTTACAGCGCGCTTAAGTGTCCTCCGTCATCGCGAGGCGCGAAGATTTTAAGCCCCATTTGAAGAGATTATTGCCGTCATCCCTCCGCAGGACAACGGCGAAAGTGCGCCGATTTCTACGTCTGTAAGGTCATAATTATCATCTGACTGAATAATGATTTTTAAATCACTTTTACAATATGGTGTCACGCCACGCGTGATGCGCGGACACATTATAAATCAGGTGTAGGTATCTACTGGCGAGGAATGGACGCTTCACAATGCCTTTTCTGCGTGTTTGTTTCTTTCTTCCTCTTTTTTCAAGAGTTCAAGAGCATGTAAAGAAAAGGGCTCGTCAAAATCACCACTCTTGTGCACGTTTTTGTATCGCTCACGGAGCTTTAATTTGCAAAGCATCATCATTTCCAGTTCACGAAGCCTTTACGCGTGATTATGAAAAGCCTCTTACGCGAGCACTCTCAGTAGACATTGCTTCCTTGCAGCGGAGTCGATGACGAAAAGGGTTAACAAATAACTGATTTGAGAAAGCTTGAAAGAATAATTTATTGACATGACTGTATTCGCTTGTTGCTGAACGTTCTCTCAGAAAAGATATGGCTCTCGTTTGTTTCCCGTAGAACAATCAGTTTGAGCAGATTGCGTTTCCCCCACGCTGATATCAATAAACCTGTAAACAAAAACGTAATAACATTTGCTAGGGACGTGGAAAGATTGCTGTTGTAACACTCGACAATAGCACAATGCGCCTTTTCTTCTCCTTTTAATTCTCAAATGTCTTGTTGCTTGAATTAATTCCCTTTTCACGAGATTGTTTAACAACTACGTTTTGTTGAAATATGCACAGAATTATAAAACTCTGTACTCTTTGATTTCAATCTGGTATTTTGTGATGAAAATTTATAATGTTCGTTTGAATTCATCACTTAGAATGAAATACGTTGCCGACTTATGTGCTAATGGAACTCACGCGCCTCCACCTCCGATTACTTTATATAACATTTTATGAAAGCCTGTAACATGATACTGGGGTAAAGAAAACAAGAAAAGGAAATACATTCATGCTTGAAAACATATTATAAAACAAAATAACGCCGTAAATGAGTCCCAAATGGAGTTTTGTATCACAAACTACCCGTGTAGGAGGGGGAGAAAACAAAATCAATCGAGATCGACGGGAATTTTCTGCCGTATTTTGTGCAAATCACTGGTAATTCTAGAAGTTGAAAACGAAAGCACGGTGGTATAGCTTTTGAGCTTTGTCTTGCAATTACTCTCCATCACATGCAGAGAGAAAAATCCCGCATGGAAAGATGAGGATTTGGTAGATTAATTTTGTCAAATGCGATTCTTTTTTGTTTGTTTAAATGTTCCATGTTCAATGTGTGGTCAATGATTGTTGCTATAGTTTAGTTTGAATTATGCGGAAAGTGACTTTTTTTTTTGTTATTCTTTGTTTTTTATTCTTAATGACAGGGTGGGGAGAAATAGTTCAGTCTTCAATCAAACTTCATTAAGTGACTAGCGAATGAACTTGCGGATTTCATTTCCTCTTTGTGATGTTGTTTGCGCTCACGGTTACATCGACGTTAAAAAAAGAAGGTTAAGATAGTTGAAATGATCTAGCTTTGAGTACAAGGTTCCTCATATTAATTGTTTGAGCGTATACAAAAGCGTATATTCTAGGTGACATTGTCAATTTAGAGAATTAGGAATTGTTTCCATTTTATTGGTTCGCATTTATTTGTGGAGTCAAAATGAATATCATAGAAAAAGAAAGGTTGTTTCAAACATTTCGTGTTGTATCATACAAAGCTATTCGGTTTGAAAATGTATTACCTTTGAAATGAGGTAGAACGAAGAGGCACAAAATCATCTGTAAATATTTGACCATGTATAAGAGAGACAATTTAGTATTGAATGTACAAAGTTGTCAAGGAGTTGATGGTTTCTGTAAATTTGTGTTTCGTACGCTCCTTGTTTTAGAGTGGGTAGAAAAGAACGAGAGTGAGATGGAGAGAAAGAGTGTGTGTGTGTGTGTGTGTGTGTGTGTGTGTGTGTGTGTGTGTGAAAGATAAAAGTAGAAAGAATCGTTCTGAAAGAATAACATTCCTATGGGCACTTTATTCGTTGTACAGTACTATGAACCTAAATTAAATCCTAATTTAAAATGAGAGACAGTCTGTAGTTGTCGAGTTCTTTTGTTCAACTCATTGTAGTCGAAGGTCGGAATGAAGAAGATTGATGACGATGTGACGCTGGTTGCCGGGATGACGAGGCCAGTGGTGATGATTATTAAGGTCGAATACGGAAACTTACTGATGAAGCTGATGATGCTAATGCTCTTCCTGATGATGATGATGATGATGATGATGATGATGATGATGATGATGATTTCGAGGATGGCGACGATGACGGTGATTGATTTCAAGGATGATGACAATAATATTGGCTGATGATAATTACACTGATGATGACTCATGATGTTTAAGTTTATGGTATTAAAAATGATGACGTTGATCATGATTACACGGATGACGACTTTAGTTAGTGTGGACGATGATCAAAGCAAATGATGACGATGATGATTTCAAGGATGTTGGCGATGACGACTCATGGTGACAACAGTCATGTGCTGTTGATGATGATGATGATGACTCACGAGGTTAATGCTAAAGATGATGATGATGATGTTGATGATGATTGTGCAAATGATTACAAGAATGATGGTGACGACGATGATGTAATGGTTTTCGTGGTTGTCAACTACGATTGTGGTTCTGATGTAAATGACAGATAATCTGCGCGATTAGAGGACAGAGATGAAAAATGATGGTTGTGATGATGACGATAACAAGATGATGTAAACCGTTTTGGTAGTGGCGACGAAAACAACGGGGAGTACGGGAATACGAAGTCAGAAGATCTTATGAAGACGACATCGGCGACGACAGTGATGCCGTCAACGCTATAGTGGTTGTGGCGGTATGAACAGCGACGATATTACGTTACGGATGATGTCGTGAATGTTGCAAATATCAACGACGGTGAGGGTGATTACGATGATTACGATGATGAAGCTTAAGGTTATGATGATTATCATGATGACAGCAACAATGAAAAAAAAAAAACAGCTGCAATTATTGATATACCACACTCTATAGATGACACATTTGATGTCAAAACTGAAATATGCAAAACATTTTTTTTTCAAGATTTGTGCTTGTTTATCAATTTCCCTCGCAAAAGAAATCAATTTAAAAATGTGTTGTCCGGCATTTATTTTTTTTTTTCTAAGAAGAAAAATTTTCTCACGTCTTTGTACTTTGTATGACTATGCTTATTCATTTATACCCTCTTCACGGGAGGTATATCATATTCAAAAATAAACTACGACCAGGATTGTGGTTTAAACAACAGCAAAACAAAAAAACAAACAACAAACAAAAACAAAACAAAGCAAAAAACAGCAGACATTTCTATACATTCCTAAAGACAGTCAAGGAGAATTGCCAACTTCTGTTTTCGCATTTTTCTTCTTTCAGAATTCTAAAATACTAATTCTGCTATTGCGAAACACTTCCAATCTGCCTCTGCGGTGGAACCTTAAAAAACAAAAACAGCTCATACCCACAAAGAAACAAGCATGAAACATCCACTAGAAACCGATACATGTAGGAATGTCCATTATCGTAATGATGAAAGAAAGTAAAAAAAAGAAAAAGAAAAGAGAGATCGCCTTACAGTAAACTGAACGACAAGGGAGCTTACCTCTCTTCTCATGATATTGCAGCCAAAACTTGGCTGGCGTTTCATCTCATTCCAATTTAAAGTTAACTGTGGGAAACATTCTTCAATAGCCAACTACAGCTTTCGATAACATTTTGTGAGCTGATACAAAAATTAACGAAATAAGAGACATTAACACAGATATGTACCTGCGAGCACACATACACACACACACACACATACACACAAACACAACATATCACATACGGATATATATATTATATAATATATATATATATATATATATATATGCGCATGTACATATTCATTTTTTGTTCATGTTTTGTTTCTTTGTTTCTTTCGGGTTTTTTTTTTCTTAGTTTATTTTAACTTTCTAACTTTCATTTCTCTTGAAAGCAAGTGCTTACATTCGCATACAGGTAGGTTATGCAATAAGTTGTAAACTTGTAAATGCTTTATTTACTTTAAAAAAAACACCCTAATTCACAAGTGCTAAGGATGGATTCCCTATCTAATACAATCCAATTACAGTCACACTATACAAAATATTGTACTAATACGGAATCGTCAACATGAGGGTATTTGAGGGGTTTGTGTTTTTTGTGTTTTGTTTTTTTATGTTTATCTCTTTTTCTACATTTTATATGAAGCTTTTGACTACAGGGTAGACGTGGGATGATATCATTATGTGATATACGCGATGTCGTATTCACCGGGTAATTATGCGAGATAAAATGGCTGGTTTCTCTCAAAATTCGCGCACTGTCTTATCGACTCATCTTATAAACTATTCACGAAAGTTGAGACCGAGTGTGACATTCGCACAAGATTGCTATCGTCGAAATGAGCGCAGACACAAATACATATAAATGAAGACTTACTCGTTTAAAAGGCAGAAAGAAATCGTCTTATAACCACCCCCTCTATACGTATGAATAATCCCGCTGGGAGTGACAACGATGCTTTTATCTTTTACATCGAGCGCACCATCATATATAAAAGCTTGCAATGTCGTACGTTTGCATCGCTCATTAGGGTATTGCTGATTTTTTGAGAAACTTTGCAGAAGCGAATATCATCATACCGCTCCTCGCTCTTTCCCTATCGCTTCCGTCTATCTCGTCACCCTCAATCTACGCTGCTCGTCTGTAGACCGGCACGTGTACGCACACGCAACTGCGATGCCAAGTTAATGGGCAATTATAGATGTACGTATTCATACACTCACCCACACCCACCCACACACACACACACGCATACACACGCACGCACACAAACGCACACACATAATTCATATTTTCATTTTGTTAACCATATTTGATTCAACGTTACCCACATACAACTTAGGTTCTCATATGCTTCTAAAATTAAGACGGTCGGATGCTGTGTACGAAACAATTCGTTCCTATCATACTTCGTTGTTGAAACACAACTCTGCGGTGGATGCTCATTTTTTTTTAATAATCCGTATTATCATCAACACTATTAACCAGATAAAATCGTCTTAAATAAACCATAACTAAATGCAGTTCTTCGAAATAATTCCCCTCTTCCATTCCTGCCATGAAAATAAAGAATAAAAACATAGAAATACAAAAATAATGTAAATCTTAATAAAAAACAAAAGAAAAACGCAAACGCGCATATAGCGGTTAAGCAGCACCCGAGAACTGCTATGCGACATAACAATTATGTGAGGATGTTATTACAAAGCACAGATGTAGTGTTCTTTACAAGAAATTGATTGAAAAAAAAAA
Source organism: Diadema setosum (assembly GCF_964275005.1). Taxonomy (NCBI): domain Eukaryota; kingdom Metazoa; phylum Echinodermata; class Echinoidea; order Diadematoida; family Diadematidae; genus Diadema; species Diadema setosum. The sequence goes on along the minus strand of NC_092701.1, from coordinate 27,626,988 downwards.
CACGGATATTTCTCCAGAACTCGTCCTCCGTGTCCGAGCGCATGCCGCTGTATAACATCATTTAGTAGCTCCCGCCCGGCTCCTAATGAAATATTCAAAAAGCGCCCTCTTCCGATAACGATCTCCGAAGCCGAGTCGCGCCAATCAGAAGTATTAATCGGAGTATTTGATCAACCGATAGCCGGTAACAGCGCTTAAGAGCCAGAAATTCTTTAGTTTTCATTTGTTACAGCGAGACAATCTGATATTCATCTTGCCATCTGATACATAATGAAATGAAAACATGTGAAATTATGCCTTCCTGGTTTCTTCTCTTATTGTCGATGACCAGATTATGGGTTTTTTCCCCCCTAGTATTTGGATTGGTTTGTCAAGCGACGAAGCGCGGGATGATTATCGCAACGACTGCATAATTTCGTTATCGAGAACTTTCAGACGTAATGACCTCCTTGACAAAAATGTATTTGTGAATCACAAGTTGCTCACGATGTCACTGTAATTTCCTCTAACCTTGTGTCCCATCTTTAACCATAATTTCATATCAATATTCTATTCAAACAGCAGACACATTAAAGGCATAATTTACCATTTGCAGATGGAACAAAAACCCAGCATTAGTGCTTTAAAATAGTTCTAAAATGTGAATTAGGGATAGAAACAACCACTGTAAAAATTTGGATCAGTAAAATCGATGTCAAGTATTGTTAAATATACAAATGTGAACAATAGTTATAATAACAATGTTTCCAGATTAAACCGTCTACAGTTACGGTTTATTGTGAAAAAACACATGTACTGATATCTCCTTACATTTTAGGCTTTATTGCGATTTCTTTTTCTAATGGTAGGATGTTTTGTGGTACAACAGACATATGCATCAAATATGATATCTTGACGATGTTTTCAAACAACTGCTCCCAAAGGTAAATAAGATCTTTAACGTCTTTATGATTCAAATTTATTTTTTCTCCCAAAATATGGTAATTTCTGCGTGACTGTAGGCAATTGGACTTTGGAGGAAAGAGGATGATGATAAGGAGGGGAGCAGAAAAGAATGAAGACAAGAGAATGAGAAAGAGAAGAGAAGAAACTGATTGCAAGGTGCTACAGAAGCACTTGTCCGATTGCCCAGGGTAAGTGAAAAATGAAAGTCGGACAAGTGTTTTGTAGCAATGAGAAAAAATGCTTGCCCGAGTTGGGCAAGCAAAAAGTTTTGAAGACAACACCCTCTTTTTTTCACTTTCTCCCTTCAAACCCACGAGGTCACGCATATTCAGAAGCCCAAAGGTAATGAGTATTTAGTGCTACAACGCGCTTTAATTTCATTTCAGCAACTTTCTAACACGTATGTATGCGAAGAAGTCCCAAATGCAATGCAACACCAACATTCGATCGAGCCCAGTTTGTTACTCCGATGTGTTTGATAATACACGTAATGTGTGAATCAACGTGTTCAAATGATTATCTTATCAAGCCCTTGACTTACAAGTGATTTTCTATATAATTTTCCTATATTTTGGCATATTCTTTTTGGGCAGGTGTTCGCAACAATTTGAAAATCTGCTTGCCCGACTGGGCAAGTGGAAAAAAACAAAAGCTATGAAGCACCCTGATGAGGGGATGGGGAAAATGGAAGGAAAGAAGGAAGAAGATGGAGGAGTGGGTAAGAGGAGGAGAAAAATGAGGGGAGGCGAGGGAGCAGAGAAAGAAGATACGAGAAAGGAGAGAAGAGACTTGATAGGGTAAGAAAATGGAAAATGAGAAAATGGAAGGGAAGGAGAAGGAAGAAGAGAGAAAGATGGATGGGTGAGAGGATGCGAGGAGAGAGAGAAGAAGAGATTGTGAGAGAATACTCGGAGAGATTGAGAGTAGGGAGGAAGATAGGAGAGGAGGAGAGACTGATAGGGTGTGAGAAAATGGGAAGGTTTGGATGGAGGAGGAAGAGGAGGGGAGGAGGGAAAGAAGAGGGGAGAGTGAGAGAGGGAAGAAGAGAAAGGCGGGAGGAGAGAAGATGAGAGACTGAAAGGAGGAAGAGGAAGAAGATGAAAGAAAGAAGAGAGACAGAAGAGGAGAGACAAACAGGATGAGGAAATGGAAGGGGATGACAGGGGGAGGAGGAGGAGGAGGCAGGGGAGGGGAGGACGGAAAGAAGAGGAAAGAGTGAGAGGAGAATGAAAAAGAGGCAGGAAGAGGAGAGAGAGGAGAAGATAGAAATAAGAGGAGATAGTCAGAGGAGGAGAAAGATAGGATGAGGGGAGGAGAGGGAGGAGAAAAGAAAGAAAATGAGAGCAAGGAGAGGAGCGACTGATACGACGACAATATGGTATGGAGGAGAGGGAGCAGAAAGAAGGGATGGTGAATGAACAGAAAGTCAGGGAAAGTGAGACAGAAGAGGAGGGATGAAAAGGATGAGGAAGATGATGAGAGGAAGACATAAAAAGAAGAGGAGAGAAAGAAGAAGAAATGTTGAGATCGGGAGGAAGAGGAGGAGGAAGACAGGAGGCAGAGAAGAAAGAGAAAAGAATGAGAGGAGAAAGATTAGGGGCAGAAAGGGAAGATCAGACAAAGAAGAACGAGGTGAAAAAAGGAGAGGGGAGTCTTGAGAGTGTGAGAAAATGGAAGGGGATGAGAGGGAGGAAGAAAGAAAAAGAGGACAAAGAAGACAAGGGAAGGAGGGAAGAAAAGGAGGGGATGAGAAGAGAAGGAAGAAGGGGAAAGCAGGAGGACAGAAAGAGGAGAGACTGAGAGGAGGAATAGGAGTAGGAAGAGGAGGGAGGGGGAGGAGGAAGAGGAGGATGCAGTCTTGAAAGTTGCGGAAGAAGAAAAAAACTCCTCATTCCCACCAGACACAAAAGCTCCCAAAAATATGTTTCTAGAGCTTGTTTCACTTAGGATTTTAATATTACACTAGCCTGTCTTAGGAACACAGAATGTCATAATCTTTGTAACCATGAAAGTATATTATGACCTGGCAAAGTCACATAGAAAATGTGTAATATGACAGGAAAGTTGGAGGATTGATCAGTAACAAATTACATATGCATAAATCAGGCATTTTTAGATGATAATGAATATCATTATGGTCAAAGTCACACACACATACACACACTTCTTTCTCCTGTGATGTACATAGCTTTTTCAATGGTATTCATTGCATACCCACTCAAATATGAGAAAAGTCATCTAAACTTGTCTTTTTGTATATATAATAACAGAGTATTTGCATAATTTCGAACAATTAACTCATACTGACTACAGTGTACAACACCATGGAAATTTCCTGTCCCAACATCATTTTGTTTAAATTCCTGGAAAATACTTTTCAAAAGTACACAGACTAGTCAATGTGTTAGGATTAAAAAAAAAAATGTTTGCTTCAGAAGTATAGAAGTGTATTAGGTTTAGAGGGTGTGTACAGTTCTGGTCGAGGTGAGGATTTAGCTTTTAACATTTTGCGAGATATTCAGAAACCACTATGAGATGTCACAGAGCATGCAATTCTAAGGGGTATCAAAAGTTTATTCGATGAAAATCGGTTTTCAAGTGGCCGAGATATCCAAAAAACAAGGTGGAAACAAATCCTAATAAAAGGTGTGGCCTGTCGCCTTTTTATTATTATCACTTTTTGGGATATCTCAGCCATTTGAAAACCAATTTTCATCAAATAAATGTTGAATCCTTCTTAAAACTACATGCTCTTTCATATTTCATAAGAGGTTACTCATTATCTCACTTAAGAATGTTCAAAACATGAATCCCCTCCTCAACCAGTACTGTACAGTCCCTTTAATGTGTGTTTGTTTGTTTGTTGGTTGGTTTTGGGTTTTGTTTGTTGTTGTTTTTTGGTTTTTTGGTTGTTGTTGTTGTTGTTTTTTTTTTTTTGGGGGGGGGGAGGGGTAACTTTCTTTCACCACAATTTGCAAAAATAAGATCATCACTTGGTACATAGTAAATGCTACAAGTCCGCTTTTAATGTAAAATATTTATTTTTCATTAAAATAAATATTGTTGTGGTCTCAGGGACCGGGTTCATGACATTCAGTAATAAGTCTTTCCATCTGCAAAATAATGATACTGATAATAATGAGAGCATAAAGATGTTTCATAATCTGGATTCTATAATAGAACACATGAATGGTAAAAATCACTCATAGCCACTAAAATTGAGGCATAATACAGTCTGTATTGGCAAACCAAGAAATATAAGCTTCCATACAGTATACTCCAGGACAATTCATCAACAGAATGTCAAAGCTATGTCAGGTTTGTCCTATGTTAACATAACTTTCACTATTCTGTTTCTTGGATTTTACTCTTTTCATTCAAGGCAGCTTGCATATGGGGTTCTATGTCATCTTGACTGTATTCTCAGATCTGTACCTTACCTTCAAGGGATGGTATACTTCTGGCTGACATAGAGTATAAAGATTTTAACCTTTTGCAAGCTGATTAGAAACCACTTCTGAAATATTAATGAGCATATAAATCTAAGAGGAGCTCAGAATTTATCTGATGAAAATCTGTTTTGAAATGGCTGATATCCACAAACAAAGTAAAACAAAGCACCTGGGGGACATTTCATGAAGGAACTTGTCGGATAAAATATCTGACAAGTCAATTATATCCGCCAAGTTTAGAGAAATTCTTTAGTCCGATTGGCTGATTCCTCTGAACTTGTTGGATATAATTGACTTGTCGGACATTTTATCCGACAAGTTCCTTCATGAAATGGCCCCCAGGTCTTAATGAAAGGTGGGTCACATCTCTTGTGAGGCCCTTTTTGTTTTGGATTTCTCCGCCATTTCATAACCAATTGTCACCAAATAAACTTTGAATTTCTCTTAGAATTGTATGCTCTTTCATAAGAGGTTTCTAATTATCTGACAAAGAGTTGGGAACCTGAAGCCCCATCTCAACCAAAACTATCGTCTTCATCATTGCAGTTATAATGGTCATTGGTGTCATTGTCCCTCGTACACCAAGTGCAATCATCTTAAAAAGGAAGTCTCAGTTTTCTCTCTGGGCCGAGTTCCACGTAGAACTACAAGCAAATTAAAATACTTTGAAGACAATCGCTTCAGACGGAAACTCAACTCCAGAAAGCATAGTCCTTTGTGTCAGATGGTCAAGCATGGTGTAAAAACAAGGCAGGTGCCAATTTGTGTCTCGCCCATTCGCGTAGAAGAAATAAATGTTTTTCTAACTTCCGAAAGTTCATTGACCGGCCTATGACCTTTGACATTGTGGTGACCTTCAACTCCCCAAGGGACATATACCATCCAACTTTGGTCACAAACGGACAAAGGGATCAAAAGTTACGAGCCATAATCAAAACGCGCTGTAAAAACTGAACATTTGGCCCTAAAAGTTTGTTAACCCCTGTCTGTGACCTTTGACCTTGTGCTGACCTTCAAATCCCCAAGGGACATCTACCATCCAAGTTTGGTCACAAATGGACATAGGGATCAAAAGTTATGAGCTGTAATCGAAACACGCCATAAAAACTTAACATTAGGCCCTAAAGTTCATTGACCCTGCCTGTGAACTTTGACCTTGAGGTGACCTTCATGTTTGGTAAAATGTGTAACTTTGCATAACCACTCTTCCCTCAAAGTTTGATTGAAATTGAAGTCCTCAGTAGAGAGTTATTCAAGTTTTTGTAGCGTTATGCACAGACGCCGGATGGACGCCGGACAGACGGACGACGGACAGACAGACGCCGTAGGCAATCCCTTAGACTCTCCACACCTCTGGTGGGCTCAACAAAAATACAAAGTTCACAAAATGTTATTTACTCCACAAAAGCAATAGGGAAATCTTGAAAATGGTTGTCTTCATGAATTTTTCTGTTTGCTTGGCTTGTCATGACAGCATCAACCCATGTACAGTCAACCTTGTATAAGCCGAACTCACATAAGTTGAATATTGTGTACTAGAAAGTTGACTATCTATTAAAGCATTCCCCATGTCATTATTACCCCCACCAAGGAAGGAGGTTAAGTTTACATCGGCACTGGTTTGTTTGTTTGTTTGTTTGTGTGCAAAATAACTCAAGTTGTGCACAGGTATGGATGAAACTTGCGGGAAAAGTTGATAATAACACAAGGAACAGGTTATTAAATTTTGGTGATGATCTAGGAATTCTTATGGATTTTTGAACGATTTTTGATATTTTTGCAGATTGGGTCAATGAACTTGGGAGTTGAAGCTGCGCGTACTTGAGATTTGCATATGTGCTCTAAAGCGCATGCTCTGCTCGGGCAAGGTGCCGCGTAAACAAAAGGCTTCTATATTGGGAAATTGGACGATTTTCAGCATGTGTATAGATGGAAATTAGCTGCTTGGCGGAGGTCTGCACTCTCAAGAGAGCTTTTCTACTTCGCAATTGTTTTTACCTCTTCTAAGTCGAATTTCCCCTAAGTCAAAGCTGTTTATTCAGGCCTAGGAGGTTTGACTTTAGCAAGGTTAACTGTACTTGACATGCAACAACTTTCATATAAGGAATGAAGCATCACATTCAATCACAGGCTAAACTCTGTTCTCCTTGGAACAACAATGCTACATCTTATGCAATCAGACGATGTGTAAAGACGCCAGAGGAGAACTCTTCCATTTCCCTGTTGGGAGAAATCCGATGACAACGGCTGGTGCTGGAATATGACACCTGCTATTCAGATCGCAAAGTGCTATTGTCCACTGAATGACATTCGATGGCAACATGGATGAACCGCAATAGAACGTCATTACCCTAATGGACAGTTCATACCAATGAGGACACAACACTCCTCCAACAGCCACTTCAAAAATTATCAAGCATATCGCACGTGGGCAAAAATGATAAAAGGGGAAAAAAAGGACAGTTCAGTGGACGACAGCGAGCAGCATTTAGAAAATCGTCCCACTTAAAGAACATCATCAGTTTTGTCAACGCTTTTGGAATCGCTTCTTCTGCTTCCCCGGATTCTTTCTCCTGGCAGCCTGTCCACCTGCATGACCTTTGACCTTCTTCGGCTGCGTCGCCATCTGGGTCAACTCGTCCAGGCCGCTGTCAAACTCTGAAATGCTGGCAGCTTTTGTGTCTCTGTACCTCCCGCTGTTGGTCCTGCAGAGATTGAGGGGTGAAGAAATAGAAACAGTGAGAAATTTAGGAACAGGCTCATGAACATATAATTGGTGTACAAATAATCACACTGATGCATACAAGGAAAACTCAGTACAGTGGACTCCCGTTATAACAAAGTCCTCTGGACCGGCAGTTTTCTTTTGTTATATTGAAATTCCATTGTAACCAAATAATGAAACACACGCAAACAGAAAAACTGACCAGAAATTAATAATATTTATTAGTAGAAAATTGAGCAAAGAGAATGGGATTCCATCGGGATGGAATCCCATTTTCTTCGCTCAATTTTCCACAAATAAAGAAACAATAAAAAACAAAGAGTCGGTAATGTTGCGGCCTAAATTTTCATTTCATTGTAACCGGAATTTCACTATAGCCGTGTTCGTTATAACGGAAGTGCACTGTATAAAGAGATCTGATACAACAAGCAACGTGATGTAGCAACCTGTTTTCCACCATCCATGCAGTGTTGTTCCTTCATTTAAATATTGTTTTTTATTTTGTTACCAATGTATGAACAAAACTTCAAGTTCCTAATTTCCCTGCACCACACATTACATTACTTTTACATGGGTGTGGCACTCTATACCAACAGCTCAATGATGAAGAAAATGTGTGGAGAAGTTAGGCACATAGACACCTAAAGAAAATAAAAAAGGTTGCATTACTCTTTTTCCTAATGATGTCTCAAAAAGACAAAACTGCATGTTGTCAACTGACCAACAAAGAATGTAGGTTGGTGGCTGATCACAAAAAAACAAAAACACACGATATATATATCAATCTGCTTTCAAAGAATATTAGTCTGTGCATTATGAAGACATCGCTAAACACCAACTACAAATGCTGCTGAGTTGGTTCCTTCCGTGTAGCGTCTTGAATTTCGATTGCATGATTTGTTTTCTCCCTTCGTGGGGTTCTACTTTCAACTGGAGAAAGAAGATTTTAATGTCATCAGCAGCTTTTGTGAAATCATTTTCTGAATGAACAGTGTTGTTGTGTAAATGATTTTCTGATGAAAAGGCACATGCTATCATATTTTTCCACAATCGTGCCTACTCTGGCCGGTAATAGCAACACCGATAGGTATTCTATTTCTGTTGAGTTTTTATTATGTTTTTTTCTCTCCAACTGCTTCGATCCAGAGTGAACTTCAACCTACCTATCTGAAGCAGTCCTTGTGGTGGAATATTTTCAGTGTTAAAAACCAGATGATTTTTACTCTCAAAAGTATTGGAGAATACACCATATCATGCATTTGCAAACCACAAAAACCTTCTTAATTGAAATAGGAAATGTAACAATATATTCTCCGCTCTGTTCTTCAACAAAAATGTTTTGTCAAACTCTGCGAAATTCTACTCGTCGCGGGGGTGGGATTACACTGGCTGACGCGCAGCCGATTGTCAAAAACTTCTTCCTTACTTCAAGAAGAAAACCAAAAGCATAGAAAAAAAATGAGGAAAAGAAGATTAGTTTTTTGCATAATGTCATAATATATCCCTTAACGTGAATGGTCTCCCTTGTTCGGGGAAGAGGACGCGCAGATCAAAAGCGATCGGAGGAAAGCGCGGCTTCGGATTACACTTCTCGCGCGGACGCATCTGACAATAGAAGGAGACATCTGCCTCTGTCTTTTGCCCACAGGCTCGCGAGTTATATATCACCCGCCCGCAAGAGAGAAGAGAGAAAAGATATACCAACAGGAACATATAAACTGGATAAAGAAGAGTGTCCGTCTCTCTCCTATATGTTACTTTGACTTCCTTTATCTCTTCTCCTACGTCAGCTAAGGAAATTTGCCCTCCTTACTTTTCCTCTACCTCTGCATCTCTCTCACCCTCATTCTCTGGCAGACAAAATATGAAATTGAACCAAAACACAAAATACGCTGCCGCAAGGGATATTCTTTTTCTTCTTCTTTTTGGTACCCCTCTTTCTCTTTCTCTGTACTCTTTTTTTTTTTTCTCTTTTAAAAGTGCACATTACACTTGTGCGTTGGATTACAGGGTCTTTGTAAAGCGGCGTTTAGGTTTACCGGACAGGTGAACAATGGAGGGTGTCTGTGTAGCACTTTGTTTTGGGGAGGTGTTCTGACTTGGGCAACAGTTGACACCAATACGAAGCAGAACAAAAAGTGCCAGCTCGGGTTAAGGGGGCCCCCGGGGGGCCAGCCGGGAACTGAAGGCAGGGAGAGAGGGAGAGAGCGGCCCGGCGCTAGAACGAGGTTGCGGATAGTACGGAGATGGACAAACAGACGAGAGAAGCTAGGGAGACAAGAGAGAGAGGAGAAGTGTGGAGGGATGCGGAAGAAGATGATGGAGGAGAGATGGGAGAGAGAAAGAGAGCGAAAAAGAAATGGTGTCAACCAAAAGGGTTGGTATACGGACAGATGCTTGGGCGCAGGACATGAGACAACAACAAAATATGGAAGATGACTGACTATACAACAAACAGCATCCAGAGTTATTTCCAGGTAAGTGACCCATCCTCACAAGAAGTGCACAAAGACGCGTCGTGCAACGATGGAAAAATGCAAGAGATAGAGCAACAAGGATTGCTTTCTTTCCCATGTAATTGATGGAGAAGATACATCACTGATGCAAGGGATGTAACCAGAAACAAACATACTCCAGATTCTGTCATCCAATAAAGTTCTTTTTTCAATCAAATTTTTGGCCAATCTTGGGCTCTCAAACCAGTCTGAGATTGCAGTATGTGTTGGCAAAGGAAGAAGTATACTTCTACACACATCAAAAAAATCTCACAAACAATTTACTTGGCTATATGATGCAAGGACTGCCGCAATCAAGAAATTGATACCTGTGCTTTTGATTTGTGTGTGTTCGCAAAACATGATATTTCTTCTTACTTCACTCAGATACAAAATGCACTTAGACTGACATTCATCAAATTTTCCCATTCTATTCTGCATTACAGAAAAAAAGGAAAACATCACGGGTCAGTACATATTGGTATAGAAACAGCTCATGTGTAATCGATGCATGTGATCTACCATGGACAAAGAGTAGTTCTTCTTCGTAGTAGAGTGGTAATTCCAGGCTGCCAAGTCAGGCTAATGCCTTATCTATCGTGTCTTTAATTCCTTTGAGGCCTCATGGACAGCATCTGAAGGGGCAGTCTTGCACAACATGCAGCACAGTCCGGTCAGGAAAACCACTGTCACAAGTTGGGCTGTCTATTAACTTCCACTGATGGAGGTGGTGGACTGTCCTGGCATGGGTTGTGCAGATCCTATTAAGGGACACCCACTGCTTCCTTGGAAGGTCAAATCTAGGCGGTTTTGATGTTGGATCCTTGATGAGTTCTTGGTTGGGAAATTCAGATCCTTCCCACAGTTTCTGCCATTCTTCGTTTAAGTTGAAATTTTGCTTTCTTGGAGAGACTTCGCTGGCTGCTAGAAAGGTTTGTGAGACTTAAGTCACATCCTTGGAAGGTTGTCCAAGTTCTCATGGATGGGAAGGTCAGGCTTGAAGTTGAAGAGTAGAGCAGCCTTGCAAGTCATCTCCTGGCGTCATAGGGGAGGGGGAGCTATGTGTGACAGAGTTGGCAGTCACTGGGTAGGTGTTGACTTGAGGGTGCCAGAGACTATTCTCACTGCAGAGTTGAGGATTCCATCAACCTGCTTGGTGTGGCAGCTCCCAGCCCAGACTGGTGAACAGTACTCCGCAACTGAGTAGACAAGTGCAAGGCATGCAGTTTGGAGTGTATGTGCATGGGAACCCCAGCTGTTCCCTGCTAATTTGTGGATGATGTTCGACCTGGTCTTGAGTTTGCCAGCAACCCTCTTTAAATGCTCTCAATAGGTCACACTGCAATCCAGCTTGATGCCAAGATATTTTGGGAATGGTTCATCTTCACCAGCTTGAATACCAAAGAAGGAGACCCTGAGTTCAGTTCCAGCTTGTCTGTTCTTGAGGTGGAAAGCAGTGACTGTAGTCTTGGAAGGGTGGGACAAAGGCACCAGTAGGAGAAGTAGTCCTTCATCTTCTTCAGGTCCTTTGTGAGTATAGAGTTGAGTTTGTCAAAGTCTCTGGACTGAATGGCCAAAGCGAGATCATCTGCATATTATGCAAATTTCCTGGACAATGTCCTAGGCATGTCACTCACATAGATGTTAAAGAGCATTGGTGCTAGAACAGACCCTTGATGAAGACCATTATTCAGCTTTCTGGTTGAGCTTGTCTGACCACCAATCAGCACTCTGAATCTCCTATTACTGATCATGGAGGCAAGGATATTCACAGTTGTCTGACACTTAGAGATGCGAAAGGCCTTAAGAAGGAGGCCACGTCTCCACACTGTGCCACATGCCCGAGACAGGTTACTCAGAGCCGTTCAAGCAACTTGTAGGAGGTACAGAGGAGGGAGATTGGCAGTAGCTTGCAGGGTCATCAGCAGGTTTCCCAAGTTTCAGGATGGTGACGACCTTATGCCACTCTCCAGATCTTTGGGATAACAGCGATGGAGTGGATGACTGTGAAGAGAGAAGCCAGCCAGGCAAGAGCATTAGGACCTAGGTTCTTCAGGACCTTGGGATAGATACCATCATCTCCTGCTGTTTTACCTGCTTTGGTGGATGAAAGGTCATGTACCACTTCAAAACAAAACAAACTAAGAAAGCACTCGGAGAGTGCAGACCTCTGACAAGCAGCTCATTTCAACCCACACACGCATGCTGAAAATTGCCAAATTTCCCACGATAAAGAAGCCTTGTGTTTACCTCATCAGCTTCATGCTGCGTGGCAACTTGAGCAGAGCATTTGCTTCAGTGCGCGTATGCAAACCTCAAATACATGCAGCTTGAACTCCAAGTTCACTGACCATATTTGCCAAAAGATGAAAAATCCTCTGAAAATTCATAAATATTCTCGGATCACTACTGAAATTCAACTATCTGTTCCTTGTGTCATTATCAACTTTTCCTGTAAGTTTTATCCAAATTCATTCACAACTTTTTCAGTTATTTGCAAACAGACAAAACAACGGCAGCAAAAAACATAAGAATAGCGGAGGTAAAAAGAAAGATGATGATGAAATGATGGCATTCTGACTAAACCGAAGAAGACAAGATTGCATAATGCAGGAATAGTGTCAGCTTGTTCTCTTGAACCCTTTCAGTACAAAGAGAGAACATGTTTATAAGACACTTTGTAGCAGTGGTCTAAAAAAGATCAAAGGTTAAAAGTTAAAGGTTTCCATACACCTGCAAAAAAAGCGTCTATATTGCTCTAAGATGTACACATATTGATGATAAATGTGTGAAATAATTTTGTGCAGACAGAATTTCAGTTGGGAAATAATGAAAGTGTGAAATACCAGCCAAAAAGTTACGCCGACTGTATGGTAGTCGGAGAACATATATGCGATGATGGCTGTTATGTAGTGTTTTATGATAAATTACAAATCTGGCCATAGCAGTATCCACTGACCTTCTGCACATGAGTGAACTGCATGCAGCATATTGGGAAATACTACTGCTCAGGCACTATCGATCATCATGTGACGTTCTACCGACCCATTACTGAACAGAATGGTTATGTCAGGAATAAATTTGAGTACTCCATCTAAATAATTTTACACTTTTGATCTCAAATACTCCAAAACTACTCATCATCCAGGCAAATTACATCAGCCGGACAAGTTTCTTGGTACACCCTTGCTCTATATTGGAGCAAATTTGGTATGGTGAAAGATGAATTTTGAGCCCATGTGAGAATTATGTTTTACCTTTAAATCTTGTGTACACACTTGCCTTTTTTTGTTACCAATTTCACTGGACAACCAAGCAGGTTTGACTGTACATGCACGGCATACCAACAAGCCATCAGTTCGCCCAGGGGGATTCATTCACAATAACATGACAAAGTATTTCAGGGGAGCATGTATGCTTCTAATCTAACAAGTAGCATGACACGGAACAGCTGACAGAACGGGAAGGTCATTTCAAAGGTTCTAAATCCACCCTTTCTTATTCTATCACCAAAAAAAAAAAAAAAAAATGGGTAATGATATCAGCCATTTCCGCCATCTTGTTTGTAGAAAGAGGGGCAGATTAGTCGCTCTATGTACCCTCAATGGCCTGCTTGACAGGTTTCTAATTGGAGACATTTTTACCGTCATAATCATTTTTTTTTTCTTTCCTTTTTTTTTATAGGTCGGCTGACGAGGTGGCGCAGTGCTTAAAGTTGCAAAAGTAACAGACGTATAATCGAGGCGTGCCATGCGCCGGGTACACAGGGCTTACAGCTGTTGAACCAAGATAATGTTGTTCTTGCAACTTTTCCAGTGCACGCCACCCCCCATCAACAACCCCTGCCCATACAGGAAGAGGCATCTTGCGTGAGTTTTTAGGAGGAGGAACTGGAGGGCAGGTTCGACACACTGGGTTTGCTTTCACTTCTGACGGAAGAGAGGGAGAGGAAAAGAAAAGGATTTCGCAAGCTGCACACAAAATAACGGCCTCAGCTTTTGTCGCAAGGCAGCTCTAAAGCCTCCCCGAGTCTTGGGCGCTTTCTACCAGCACGCCCAAGGGGGGTCATCCATTGGTACGTGGCTTACACAAACAAACGGAGAGCGGCCTGAATGGCGCACAAAAACCACCGGGGCGGGATTTACAATGGCGAGACGAGAAATATCTGCGGCTAATCTCCCACAATCTGTTATCATTGGCGGTGACATTGATGGCGGCGTGGTGGAGTGGAGGGGGGCAGGATGAGTGAGGGATGGAAGGGAAGTGATGGGGGAAAGAATGATGGAGAGAAAGAATGATGGAGAGGAAAAAATGATAGAGAGGAAAGAATGATGGACAAAAAGAATGGAGAGAAAGAATGATGGAGAGGAAAGAATGATGGAGAGAAAGAATGATGGAGAGAAAGAATGATGGAGAGGAAAGAATGATGGAGAGGAAAGAATGATGGAGAGGAAAGAATGATGGAGAGAAAGAATGATGGAGAGAAAGAATGATGGAGAGAAAGAATGATGGAGAGACAGAATGATGGACAAAAAGAATGGAAAGAGAGAATGATGGAGACAAAGAATGGAGAGAAACAATGATGGAGAGGAAAGAATGATGGACAGAAAGGATGATGGACAGAAAGGATGAAGAGAAAAAATAATGGACTGAAAGAATGGAAAGAATGATGGAGAGAAAGAAGGATGGAGAGTAAAAAAGGATGGAAAGAAAGCATGATGGAGAGGAAAGAATGATAGAGAGGATAGAATGATGAACAGAAAGAATGATGGAGAGGAAAAAAGGAAGGAGAGAAAGAATGATAGAGAAGAAAGAATGATGGAGAGGAAAGAATGATAGAGAGGATAGAATGATGAACAGAAAGAATGATGGGGAGGAAAGAATGATAGAGAGGAAAGAATGATGGAGAGAAAGAATGATAGAGAGGAAAGAATGATGGAGAGAAAGAATGATAGAGAGGAAAGAATGATAGAAAGGAAAAAATGATGGAGAGGAAAAAATGATGGAGAGAAAGAATGATGGACCAAAAAAAATGGAAAGAGAGAATGATGGAGACAAAAATGGAGAGAAAGAATGATGGAGAGGAAAAAAGGAAGGAGAGAAAGAATGATGGACAGAAAGGATGAAGAGAAAAAATGATGGACTGAAAGAATGGAAAGAATGACGGAGAGAAAGAATGATGGAGAGTAAAAAAGGATGGAAAGAAAGCATGATGGAGAGGAAAGAATGATAGAGAGGATAGAATGATGAACAGAAAGAATGATTTGGAGGAAAGAATGATGGAGAGGAAAGAATGATGGAGAGAAAGAATGATGGAGAAAAAGAATGATGGGAAGAAAGAATGATGGAGAGGAAAGAATGAGGAAGAGAGAATGGATGAAAGAGAGGAGAAAAAGAATGATAAAGTGTGAGAGAGATGGAATCAGAAGGGAGAATAATAACAGAGGAAAAGGAGGACAGGGGACAGAGGGAGAAGGCATACAAATTGTCAGCAGATTCACTGGATCAATGTTGAGCAACCAAATAAAGCAGAGCAAAATTCTGACATTACACAGAGATGATAATGATGATGGTGATGATGATGATGGTGATGATGATGATGATGATGATGATGATGATTTACAGTATATATAAGGAGATACAGATGTATGCCCTGGATGAGATACTCAACAATCATCATCAGGTTACAAGATATCACAGCCATGAATTTCAAATCTCATATATGCTGGAACCAGAGAAGAGGATCCAAACATGTGGATGATTATGAAGTGAAACGGAAGAAAGCTAGAGAAGAAGGGAATATTTCAGCTCATGCGTGTACAGGTAATTGCGAGAAAGAACGGGGGAGGGGGGCAGCAGCATCTCAAATATTAAAGGGAAGATAAACCCCAAGAGCAATGTGGATTGAGTGAAAGCAGCAACATTAGTAGAACACATCAGTGAAAGTTTGAGGAAAATCGGACAATCGATGCAAAAGTTATAAATTTTTAAAGTTTTGGTGTTGGAACCGCTGGATGAGGAGACTACTAGAGGATATGACGTATGAGTGGACAACAATACAAAGAAAATAGAAAGGAAATTCAATAAAAATTCACTTTTCTAGAATCATGAAAGAGCAATTGACCAACCTCTTTCAGAAAGCAGGGGGAATAATTGCTACCCTTAACATATGTCAATATCAAGTTGATGGAATTTGTAATTTTCATGAAAAATGGATTTTTGTAGAATTTTCTTTATATTTTCTTGGTATTGTTGTCCACTCATACGTCATAACCTCTAGTAGTCTCCTCATCCAGCGGTTCCAACACCAAAACTTTAAAAATTCATAACTTTTGCATCGATTGTCCGATTTTCTTCAAACTTTCACTAATGTGTTCTACTAATGTTGCTGCTTTCACTCAATCCACATTGCTCTTGGGGTTTATCTTCCCTTTAAAATCAGTACTCTGAGCACAACTCACAAGACATGGGAAAACAATGATCTCAAATTTGCAGAAAATGTCAGCTGCAAACTTAATTCAGAGAGAGAGAGATGTGATCACCTTTGGAAATGGATGAGATTTTAAAAAAGTCAAGCAAAGTGGTTCTAATAAAAGGTGGGACCCACCTTTTATCAGGACCACTTTGTTTTGCTTTGTACTAGAATATATATCAGCTATTTCAAAACCAATTTTCATCAAATAAACTTTGAATTTCTCTTAGAATTGCATGCTCTTTAATATTTCATATCGTCTGTTGAGAATGAGAAGGGCATGAAGTTGTCTAGAACACTATGGGTTTAGTGGCAACTTAATGTCCTTATCATTCTCAACAGATGATATGCAGTTGTAAGTGATTTCTAATCATCTCCAAAAAGTTAAAACTTGAATCTCTATCTCAACCAAAGCTATACCATCCCTCTAAAATGTCCAAGTGCATATTCGAGGAAAAACACTTAAAAGAAACAAAGAGTTTGAGGTCTTAGAACGTGATAGAAAAAGGAAGAATGGACGGTATGAGGAAAAGGAGCTGAAACAAGAAGAACTGGTAGAATTGAATGTGAGAGGAAGAAAGGGACACAATAGAAAAACAACAACAACAAAACACTCACACCATTCTAGGCACTTTTTTTTTTTTCTGATGGACGGACGAGATGCTGTGGAAAAAAAAAAAGAAAGATGGAGGTCTTAATCGCCGAGCGGGGGGACGGCATAAGGGCACCGGGACTCCTGAATAGGGTACTAATGGCATAATAACAACTCTCATTTGTCATCTGGCTCAGACTTAAACGGCGCTCAAACCTCTCCCACACACGCACTGCACCCAGCAGGGCCACCAATGCCAAGGAGATGGGGGAGAAATCGAGAGAAAGAAAAGAGAGAGATCGTATATATGGAGAACGAGAGGGAGAGTGTAAGTATGGAAGAGAGGAGAAGAAGGGGAAGTAGAAAGAAAAGAAAAGCAGAAAAAAAAATGCATCTGATGACTTTATAAATGCTCCACACCACACTTCAAGTGCAGGGACGGGGAAAAAAAAAAAACACGCACACACACAAACTGCCTGGCATAGAATTTTACGGTTGCTTCCAAATTAGAGACAAAATAGCAACGTATGGTCCCCAGAGTATTGCAAATCTGCTAAATTTGTCGCATTTGCCCGACTCATTTTTTTTTTCCATCATTTTTCTGTCGTCTTCCTTTCCTTGTCCCTGCATTCATAACATGCAGTCGGGGGCAAATCATTCTGCCATTACAATCTCGTGGAGGTTCTCTCCCGCGTCGTCGCTGGCAGCCGGGGATAATGATTATAACGCAGTTATCGGTCGTCATCCTATTGCGCCACTTTGTTTGCCCGGTTGCTCCACGCCTCGTGTCGCATTAGGCAGACGTTTTGCCCACCACGAGTTGAAGGCACGACTTGGATCAGTCATTGCTAATGAATATCATACCTCGGTGCAGAATTATATTTATTTCCAACCTCTCCTGCCCTCCCCCCCCCCCAAAAAAAATGTAATCCTTTGGGTAACCCCCCCCCCCCCCTCCCCTGGCAAAAGCTACATAGTTCTTGGTATGAATCCACCCAAAACTCTGTTTGAGGTGGGAGGGGGGTGGTTTCTCCAACTCAAACCTTTCACTAAATCAGGAACATTTTCCTTTTTCCGAAATTTTACGCTATCATGGTAAAGGTATACAGTTTTTCTTTCAGACTTCATGCCTGGAAGAGCTAATGGGATTCTTTTCATGAAAGCTGAAGGGAAAAAAAATCACAACTCGAGACCTTCTTCTGCTATTTTCTGAAAACTTTTCAGGTATTTCCCCTTCAAGAAAAGTTGGATAGCCAGTAATGTGATGATTTAGTTTTCTTTCCCTCAAAAAAAAAGAAAAAAAAGAAGGTCTAGTACTAATTCAGACTGCTCTGACTGTTTTAACCAAACTCTATGTGCATTGAAACACAGACTAATATTCTAATTCCTGAAATCCTAAAAGACTAATTCCCAAGATTTTAAATGTAATCACAAAGCCCCGCAATGATAATTCCATGGCCAATCACGACTGATAATTGCCTAAGACCAATCATGCTGCAAGTACATGAATGTATATATCTTCTTGTAAAAAGCCAGTTCGGAGTTAGCTCACAGGCACATTGATACTAACGACCTTTCTTTTTAAATCTAAAAACCAACTGTGTCTGTTGGCACAAATGACCTTTTTCTACTCATGCTCAAAGTGGAACTGCATATTAGTCTGCTAAGGTACATCTGTCTGGATACTTTTGTGGATTACAAGGTCTCTTAGTATTTTGCTAGTTAATCCAATTGAGAATATTGTACATGGGTTTTGCATATTAAACTATTTATGGAAGGAAATTTCCATTCTGTGAAGATTGTTGTCCTTCAAAAAACACTGAGTTTTGAGTGATAATTCATTAAGAGATTTGAAGTGACAGTATCTTAGACACAAAGTCTGGGATCTTGTGGCATCTCGAGTATAGGTATTAACAGAGCAGGAAACATCAAAAAAAGTTGCAAGCCTTCGCGAGGTGAAAGAGCTCAGGAAACGAGGGTAAAATAATCAGCTGGTTTATGCATAGCGGATGAAGATGCGCTGCTGATATCAGGCACCATATGCAGTCGAGCAGAGTACAAGAGCCAGTTTAGCTCCAAGGATTCGCATTCAGCGCCACAAAGCGCTCAAGGGGCCGCAACATCCTTTCACGACGGCAGCACTTTGGCGGAGTGGAAAATGGCGGACACACACGGGACTAAACGGAGTGATTACTTTCATCAATATGGCAGCATTCAATTTAATTACAGTAAGAGAGGGGAATAATGGTAGGATGTAGCCAATTAAAAAAGAACACTCTTTTTCATACCATGTTAGCATTTTTTTTCTTTTGGTCTTGCTACAAGTTCTCATTGGAGGTACAAAGCAAAAACAACTTACTCCAAATGTCATGGAACACCAGTAAAATACAATGGCCACAGAAACATCAGTGAGCTTGTACTCAAAGGGTTTGGTGATTACTAAGTGCTGATAAGCCACTTTGACAGACTACTGTAAAAGCTGCTATTTTTGGAAGGGTTTAATTTTTCACAAATTTCACAAATTTATACTGTTTGGCTGCAAATTTAATAACACGCGAAAATAGCGCCACCTGATCTTAATCGCATCAAATTGGCGGCACAAAAATATATACCTACTTATTTCGCGGCATTTGGTGCTTTCCGAGGTGGGGGTGAAACCGTGGCCATGGCAGGCCAGATACGCGTATGCCAGTATGTCTAATGCTATGGGCATCCCTCCTTATCAACAAACCTCGAGCGCGAGAGAGTGCAGTGATCCTGGTTGCTGGGTGTGCATGCTTTGTGAATAAACATGTTTTTACTACCAGTAGTTTCTGTAAACGTCAAAGTTGCGAAAGTGTCTCTGATCTCCTCACTTGCAAAAATATCTGTACACAAAAAATAACAGCTTTTACAGTAGTTAAAGGACAAGTTCACCTTCATATACATGTGGGTTGAGTGAATGCAGCAATATTAGAAGAACACATCAGTGAGAGTTTGAGGAAATTCGGACTATACGTTCAAAAGTTATGAATTTTTGAAGTTTCTGCTCAGTCATGGCTGGATGGAAAGAATACTATAGCTTCTGATGTCACATGTGTACAACGTTATAAAGAAAGAATAAAGAAAATTCAACATATTTCCATTTTTCTCGCAAAACAAAAGAACACTCGACTTCTCTCTTTCAGAAGGCAGGGGGAATAGTATTGCCCTTAACATACGTCAGTAACAAGTAGAAGAAATTTGCACTTTATTCAAAAAGTAACAGTTTGTGAAATTCTCTTTTTATTTTCCTTATATCGTTGTACGCATGTGACATCATACACTGTAGTAGTCTTCTTATCAAGCAGTGACTGCGCAGATACTTAAAAAATTCATAACTTTTGAACGGATTGTCAGATTTTCCTAAAACTTTCACTGATGTGTTCTACCAATATTATTGCATTCTCTCAATCCTTGTTTATGAAGGTGGACTTGTCCTTTAAAGCTAGAGAGTCAGCTTTGTGCTTCATCATTCATAACATCTCAATGATGAAGATGTGACTTCAAAGAGAAGGAGG